>NW_025064090.1:0-40362 GCF_018152265.1 Drosophila ficusphila | reverse complement strand
ACGTAGTGAAACGGGAAGAGTTAGAGTATATAGCTATTGGGGAAACAACATTCTGCAGAAAGTCGACATTTTATTCAGCACAAAATGGAGTTCGGTTCATTGCCAAGACCACCGATCAAGAATTCGCTGAAACTTTTAAAATGATGTGCGTTACAGAATTGATTGAAGAGCAGAAGAGAATAGATGGAATCGATTTAAGTCACCTGATACATTTAAAAGCAGAAGTGGAAAAACTGATTATGGGATACAAACCTAAGCAAGTAATTAAATCCCCTAGTCGAAATGAAGATAATATTGGAAGACGACGTCCCAATATCCCAACATCCGAGGCGAACATCCTACGAAAACAGGATTCTCATTGAAAAGCAAATACAAGAATGGCTCGACGCAGGAATCATTATTCCTAGCTGCTCAGAGTACGCGTCACCTGTGGTATTGGTTTCGAAGAAAGACGGATCAAAACGCTTCTGTTGTGATTATAGAAGGCTTAATTTGAAGATAAAGAGAGATAACTTTCCGATGGCGTTAATCGATGATGTGCTAGATCGCTTACAGGGCTCAAAGGTATTCACCACTTTAGATTTAGCCAATGGATTTTTCCACGTTCCTATCGAAGCAGAGTCTAGGAAGTTTACTGCCTTTGTAACACACAACGGGCAATATGAGTTCACACACGTTCCGTTTGGAATAAGCAACTCCCCCGCAGTATTCTGCCGTTATGTAGGTGCTGTATTGAGAGACCTGCTGCAGTCAAATAAAATTGTCGTGTATATGGACGACATTATCATACCAACAACAAACGAGGAATCTGGACTATCGGTTTTGAAAGAAGTTCTAGAAGTAGCGTCCAAGGCAGGGTTACATATAAAGTGGGAAAAGGGACAGTTCTTGAAGAGGAAAATTACATTTCTGGGATATGTAATCGAAAACGCAACAATTTCATCAACAAAAGACAAAGTCAACGCTGTTGTCAACTATCCAGTCCCACAAAGCAGGAAGGCACTTGAGAGATTTTTTGGGCTTAACATCTTATTTGCGTCGTTTCATGAAAGGCTATGCTCTGGCAGCGAAACCTTTAAGTGATGTACTTCGTAAAACGGACAAGTCGCGTGATGGGAAAAACATTCAGCTAGACGATCAGTGCTTAGTCAGCTTTGAAAACCTGAAGTCTTTTAGTTACTGCCCCAGTTCTTAGACTGTACGATCCCTGTGCCATAACTGAAGTCCATACAGACGCGAGTAAATTCGGATTCGGTGGAATCCTCATGCAGAAAAGATTCAGAAGATCAACTATTTCACCCTGTTGAATTTATGAGCAGGAAAACTACACACTGCGAGGAGAAATATAGCGCGTATGAGCTTGAGGTTCTAGCTGTCATCAATGCCGTTAAGAAGTGGCGTATTTACCTTTTGGGAATCAGTTTTACAATTGTAACCGACTGCGTAGCATTTACGATGACCATAAAAAAAGATGATGTTCCGCCAAGAGTCGCCAGATGGGCCATGTTTTTACAGGAGTTCAAGTTTACCGTTCAGCACAGAGCAGGAAGCCAGATGAAACACGTAGATGCATTCAGTCGCCTGAACTGCTTTCTTATCGAGGATTCGACAAAATATCGGTTAAGAGAAGCGCAAAACAGAGACGATTGGATAAAAGCTGTGAAAACTGTACTGGAAAACGTCGAAAGCTACGAAGACTTTTTTGTTAAAAACAACATTCTCTACAAATATGTTGCGAAAGAACTTCTTGTTGTTCCAGAATCCATGCACGACGATATAATCGGCATAGTACATCGCGAAGGACACTATGGAATTAAGAAAACTCGAGAGCTGGTAGAGAAATCATATTTCATCCAAAACATACAACCAAAAGTAGAAAGATTTGTCAAGAGTTGTGTAGAATGCCTAATTATTGATTCAAAGAAAGGAAAAAAGGAAGGATTGTTGACGCCAATCGACAAAGTTCAAGAACCATTGGGAACATATCACATTGACCATGTCGGCCCTCTCACGGATACCAAAAAGAAGTACAACCACATCCTAGCCGTAGTAGACGGGTTTTCCAAATTTGTATGGTTGTATCCAACGCGATCTACCGGATCTGACGAAGTAGTGAACAGGCTAGAGAAACAGTCTGCGATTTTCGGAAACCCTCGACGCATTGTAACGGACAGAGGCACCGCATTCACGTCAAGTACATTTAAGGAGTACTGTACAACCCAAGGAATTCAACTATTACACATAACAACAGGCATGCCGAGGGGTAATGGACAAGTGGAAAGGATCCATAAAATTGTAATCCCTATGCTGAGCAAACTTTGCCAAAACAACCAGGCGAATTGGTATTGTCATGTGGACAGAGTCCAGCAAATTATCAACGACACACCACCGAGAATGACAAAATATTCTCCCTTTAAAATCCTCACAGGACTGAATATGCGTAAGAAAGATGACGACTTAAGAAGACTTCTCGACGACATTGACATTGAAGAACTTGCTGACGAACGTGACGACATAAGGAAGAAAGCGCAGGAAAATATTGAGAAAATACAACAGGAGAATAGGAATACTTTTAGCCAAAAAAGAAAGATTGAAACAGACTACAAAATAGGTGATCTCGTAGGTATAAAGCGAACCCAATATGGAGTAGGAATGAAACTCAGACCTAAATTCTTCGGACCCTATAAGGTCACAAAGAAAATGAAACATGGGCGTTATGAAGTTGAAAAAATCGGAAATCAGGAGGGTCCAAAAGTAACAACTACAGCAGCCGAGTTCATGAAGAAGTGGAGTTTATTCAGGGACGAATAAATTGTCAGGATGGCCGAATGTAGGATTGGGGAAGTTAGTGGTAGTTATTCTCCTATTTAAACACAACATCAATATAAGCAGAGGTAAGAGAATGATATATTTTGCAACGTTTCCTTTAAGTTCGTATTCATTTTATATTAAGAAAAGCCCGTTAATTTTATTTTAGTATTTTTTATCGATGCCATTTAGTAGTATCGATTCTTTATTAAAATATCGAGTACAAATGAAGATCTGTGGCGAGACGGATAGAGGCGAGTGTTAAGAGAGAAGCCAACCGGAGTAGATATAAAAAAGCGTGGTTCCGAAAAGAAGTCGGTCATTTCCGTTCTGTTAATAATTTAAAATCAAATTGAAACATTCACTTATGTTCATAAGAACTTGTAACTATCCCAAATAAACACAAATTTGTACTACCCTACAGATATTTTAATAACAAATTCAGAGAGGTATTCCACTTTTAAATCGGGTAAAAATTTCAAAAGTTATGGGCTAAGCAGTGCTGGGTTCTGGTCACTTTTCTGCAAACCCATTTTTTTGCAAATTTTGACAGGTCGGGGGTCATAAAAAATGACAAAATATTGACCAAAAATTCGAAAATAAACCAATAATGCAGCTAGATAGATATTTGAATAACAAATTCAGAGAGGCATTCCACTTTTAAATCGGGTAAAAATTTCAAAAGTTATGGGCTAAGCAGTGCTGGGATCTGGTCACTTTTTCTGCAAACCCATTTTTTTGCAAATTTTGACAGGTCGGGGGTCATAAAAAATTACAAAATATTGACCAAAAATTCGAAAATAAACCAATAATGCAGCTAGATAGATATTTTAACAACAAATTCAGAGAGGTATTCCACTTTTAAATCGGGTAAAAATTTCAAAAGTTATGGGCTAAGCAGTGCTGGGATCTGGTCACTTTTCTGCAAACCCATTTTTTGCAAATTTTGACAGGTCGGGGGTCATAAAAATCTACAAAATATTGACCAAAAATTCGAAAATAAACCAATAATGCAGCTAGATAGATATTTTAACAACAAATTCAGAGAGGTATTCCACTTTTAAATCGGGTAAAAATTTCAAAAGTTTGGGCTAAGCAGTGCTGGGATCTTGTCACTTTTCTGCAAACCCATTTTTTTGCAAATTTTGACAGGTCGGGGGTCATAAAAAATTACAAAATATTGACCAAAAATTCGAAAATAAACCAATAATGCAGCTAGATAGATATTCGAATAACAAATTCAGAGAGGTATTCCACTTTTAAATCGGGTAAAAATTTTAAAAGTTATGGGCTAAGCAGTGCTGGGATCTGTTCACTTTTCTGCAAACCCATTTTTTGCAAATTTTGACTGGTCGGGGGTCATAAAAAATTACAAAATATTGACCAAAAATTCGAAAATAAACCAATAATGCAGCTAGATAGATATTTTAACAACAAATTCAGAGAGGTATTCCACTTTTAAATCGGGTAAAAATTTCAAAAGTTATGGGATAAGCAGTGCTGGGATCTGGTCACTTTTCTGAAAACCCATTTTTTTGCAAATTTTGACAGGTCGGGGGTCATAAAAAATTACAAAATATTGACCAAAAATTCGAAAATAAACCAATAATGCAGCTAGATAGATATTTTAACAACAAATTCAGAGAGGTATTCCACTTTTAAATCGGGTAAAAATTTCAAAAGTTTGGGCTAAGCAGTGCTGGGATCTGGTCACTTTTCTGCAAACCCATTTTTTTGCAAATTTTGACAGGTCGGGGGTCATAAAAAATTACAAAATATTGACCAAAAATTCGAAAATAAACCAATAATGCAGCTAGATAGATATTTTAACAACAAATTCAGAGAGGTATTCCACTTTTAAATCGGGTAAAAATTTCAAAAGTTTGGGCTAAGCAGTGCTGGGATCTGGTCACTTTTCTGCAAACCCATTTTTTGCAAATTTTAACAAGTCGGGGGTCATAAAAAATTACAAAATATTGACCAAAAATTCGAAAATAAACCAATAATGCAGCTAGATAGATATTTTAACAACAAATTCAGAGAGGTATTCCACTTTTAAATCGGGTAAAAATTTCAAAAGTTATGGGATAAGCAGTGCTGGGATCTTGTCACTTTTCTGCAAACCCATTTTTTGCAAATTTTGACAGGTCGGGGGTCATAAAAAACTACAAAATATTGACCAAAAATTCGAAAATAAACCAATAATGCAGCTAGATTGATATTTTAATAGCAAATTCAGAGAGGTATTCCACTTTTAAATCGGGTAAAAATTTCAAAAGGTTTGGGATAAGCAGTGCTGGGATCTGGTCACTTTTCTGCAAACCCATTTTTTGCAAATTTTGACAAGTCGGGGGTCATAAAAAACTACAAAATATTGACCAAAAATTCGAAAATAAACCAATAATGCAGCTAGATAGATATTTTAATAACAAATTCAGAGAGGTATTCCACTTTTAAATCGGGTAAAAATTTTAAAAGTTATGGGCTAAGCAGTGCTGGGATCTGGTCACTTTTCTGCAAACCCATTTTTTGCAAATTTTGACAGGTCGGGGGTCATAAAAAACTACAAAATATTGACCAAAAATTCGAAAATAAACCAATAATGCAGCTAGATTGATATTTTAATAGCAAATTCAGAGAGGTATTCCACTTTTAAATCGGGTAAAAATTTCAAAAGGTTTGGGATAAGCAGTGCTGGGATCTGGTCACTTTTCTGCAAACCCATTTTTTGCAAATTTTGACAAGTCGGGGGTCATAAAAAACTACAAAATATTGACCAAAAATTCGAAAATAAACCAATAATGCAGCTAGATAGATATTTTAATAACAAATTCAGAGAGGTATTCCACTTTTAAATCGGGTAAAAATTTTAAAAGTTATGGGCTAAGCAGTGCTGGGATCTGGCCACTTTTCTGCAAACCCATTTTTTGCAAATTTTGACTGGTCGGGGGTCATAAAAAATTACAAAATATTGACCAAAAATTCGAAAATAAACCAATAATGCAGCTAGATAGATATTTTAACAACAAATTCAGAGAGGTATTCCACTTTTAAATCGGGTAAAAATTTCAAAAGTTTGGGCTAAGCAGTGCTGGGATCTGGTCACTTTTCTACAAACCCATTTTTTGCAAATTTTGACAGGTCGGGGGTTATAAAAAATTACAAAATATTGACCAAAAATTCGAAAATAAACCAATAATGCAGCTAGATAGATATTTTAATAACAAATTCAGAGAGGTATTCCACTTTTAAATCGGATCAAAATTTCAAAAGTTTGGGCTAAGCAGTGCTGGGATCTGGTCACTTTTCTGCAAACCCATTTTTTGCAAATTTTAACAAGTCGGCGGTCATAAAAAACTACAAAATATTGACCAAAAATTCGAAAATAAACCAATAATGCAGCTAGATAGATATTTTAATAACAAATTCAGAGAGGCATTCCACTTTTAAATCGGGTAAAAATTTCAAAAGTTTGGGCTAAGCAGTGCTGGGATCTGGTCACTTTTCTGCAAACCCATTTTTTGCAAATTTTGACAGGTCGGGGGTCATAAAAAACTACAAAATATTGACCAAAAATTCGAAAATAAACCAATAATGCAGCTAGATAGATATTTTAACAAGAAATGCAGAGAGGTATTCCACTTTTAAATCGGGTAAAAATTTCAAAAGTTTGGGCTAAGCAGT
This sequence comes from Drosophila ficusphila, assembly GCF_018152265.1. Taxonomy (NCBI): domain Eukaryota; kingdom Metazoa; phylum Arthropoda; class Insecta; order Diptera; family Drosophilidae; genus Drosophila; species Drosophila ficusphila. Next base: position 33,870 of record NW_025064090.1, on the reverse strand, counting down.
GCTGGGATCTGGTCACTTTTCTGCAAACCCATTTTTTGCAAATTTTGACAGGTCGGGGGTCATAAAAAATTACAAAATATTGACCAAAAATTCGAAAATAAACCAATAATGCAGCTAGATAGATATTTTAACAACAAATTCAGAGAGGTATTCCACTTTTAAATCGGGTAAAAATTTCAAAAGTTTGGGCTAAGCAGTGCTGGGATCTGGTCACTTTTCTGCAAACCCATTTTTTGCAAATTTTGACAGGTCGGGGGTCATAAAAAATTACAAAATATTGACCAAAAATTCGAAAATAAACCAATAATGCAGCTAGATAGATATTTTAACAACAAATTCAGAGAGGTATTCCACTTTTAAATCGGGTAAAAATTTCAAAAGTTTGGGCTAAGCAGTGCTGGGATCTGGTCACTTTTCTGCAAACCCATTTTTTGCAAATTTTGACAGGTCGGGGGTCATAAAAAACTACAAAATATTGACCAAAAATTCGAAAATAAACCAATAATGCAGCTAGATAGATATTTTAACAACAAATTCAGAGAGGTATTCCACTTTTAAATCGGGTAAAAATTTCAAAAGTTTGGGCTAAGCAGTGCTGGGATCTTGTCACTTTTCTTCAAACCCATTTTTTGCAAATTTTGACAGGTCGGGGGTCATAAAAAATTAAAAAATATTGACCAAAAATTCGAAAATAAACCAATAATGCAGCTAGATAGATATTCGAATAACAAATTCAGAGAGGTATTCCACTTTTAAATCGGATCAAAATTTCAAAAGTTTGGGCTAAGCAGTGCTGGGATCTGGTCACTTTTCTGCAAACCCATTTTTTGCAAATTTTAACAAGTCGGCGGTCATAAAAAACTACAAAATATTGACCAAAAATTCGAAAATAAACCAATAATGCAGCTAGATAGATATTTTAACAACAAATTCAGAGAGGTATTCCACTTTTAAATCGGGTAAAAATTTCAAAAGTTTGGGCTAAGCAGTGCTGGGTTCTGGTCACTTTTCTGCAAACCCATTTTTTGCAAATTTTGACAGGTCGGGGGTCATAAAAAACTACAAAATATTGACCAAAAATTCGAAAATAAACCAATAATGCAGCTAGATAGATATTTTAATAACAAATTCAGAGAGGTATTCCACTTTTAAATCGGGTAAAAATTTCAAAAGTTTGGGCTAAGCAGTGCTGGGATCTGGTCACTTTTCTGCAAACCCATTTTTTTGCAAATTTTGACAGGTCGGGGGTCATAAAAAATGACGAAACATTGACCAAAAATTCGAAAATAAACCAATAATGCAGCTAGATAGATATTTTAACAACAAATTCAGAGAGGTATTCCACTTTTAAATCGGGTAAAAATTTCAAAAGTTTGGGCTAAGCAGTGCTGGGATCTGGTCACTTTTCTACAAACCCATTTTTTGCAAATTTTGACAGGTCGGGGGTCATAAAAAATTACAAAATATTGACCAAAAATTCGAAAATAAACCAATAATGCAGCTAGATAGATATTTTAATAACAAATTCAGAGAGGTATTCCACTTTTAAATCGGATCAAAATTTCAAAAGTTTGGGCTAAGCAGTGCTGGGATCTGGTCACTTTTCTGCAAACCCATTTTTTGCAAATTTTAACAAGTCGGCGGTCATAAAAAACTACAAAATATTGACCAAAAATTCGAAAATAAACCAATAATGCAGCTAGATAGATATTTTAATAACAAATTCAGAGAGGCATTCCACTTTTAAATCGGGTAAAAATTTCAAAAGTTTGGGCTAAGCAGTGCTGGGATCTGGTCACTTTTCTGCAAACCCATTTTTTGCAAATTTTGACAGGTCGGGGGTCATAAAAAACTACAAAATATTGACCAAAAATTCGAAAATAAACCAATAATGCAGCTAGATAGATATTTTAACAAGAAATGCAGAGAGGTATTCCACTTTTAAATCGGGTAAAAATTTCAAAAGTTTGGGCTAAGCAGTGCTGGGATCTGGTCACTTTTCTGCAAACCCATTTTTTGCAAATTTTGACAGGTCGGGGGTCATAAAAAATTACAAAATATTGACCAAAAATTCGAAAATAAACCAATAATGCAGCTAGATAGATATTTTAACAACAAATTCAGAGAGGTATTCCACTTTTAAATCGGGTAAAAATTTCAAAAGTTTGGGCTAAGCAGTGCTGGGATCTGGTCACTTTTCTGCAAACCCATTTTTTGCAAATTTTGACAGGTCGGGGGTCATAAAAAATTACAAAATATTGACCAAAAATTCGAAAATAAACCAATAATGCAGCTAGATAGATATTTTAACAACAAATTCAGAGAGGTATTCCACTTTTAAATCGGGTAAAAATTTCAAAAGTTTGGGCTAAGCAGTGCTGGGATCTGGTCACTTTTCTGCAAACCCATTTTTTGCAAATTTTGACAGGTCGGGGGTCATAAAAAACTACAAAATATTGACCAAAAATTCGAAAATAAACCAATAATGCAGCTAGATAGATATTTTAACAACAAATTCAGAGAGGTATTCCACTTTTAAATCGGGTAAAAATTTCAAAAGTTTGGGCTAAGCAGTGCTGGGATCTTGTCACTTTTCTTCAAACCCATTTTTTGCAAATTTTGACAGGTCGGGGGTCATAAAAAATTAAAAAATATTGACCAAAAATTCGAAAATAAACCAATAATGCAGCTAGATAGATATTCGAATAACAAATTCAGAGAGGTATTCCACTTTTAAATCGGATCAAAATTTCAAAAGTTTGGGCTAAGCAGTGCTGGGATCTGGTCACTTTTCTGCAAACCCATTTTTTGCAAATTTTAACAAGTCGGCGGTCATAAAAAACTACAAAATATTGACCAAAAATTCGAAAATAAACCAATAATGCAGCTAGATAGATATTTTAACAACAAATTCAGAGAGGTATTCCACTTTTAAATCGGGTAAAAATTTCAAAAGTTTGGGCTAAGCAGTGCTGGGATCTGGTCACTTTTCTGCAAACCCATTTTTTTGCAAATTTTGACAGGTCGGGGGTCATAAAAAACTACAAAATATTGACCAAAAATTCGAAAATAAACCAATAATGCAGCTAGATAGATATTTTAATAGAAAATTCAGAGAGGTATTCCACTTTTAAATCGGGTAAAAATTTCAAATGTTATGGGCTAAGCAGTGCTGGGATCTGGTCACTTTTCTGCAAACCCATTTTTTGCAAATTTTGACAGGTCGGGGGTCATAAAAAACTACAAAATATTGACCAAAAATTCGAAAATAAACCAATAATGCAGCTAGATAGATATTTTAATAACAAATTCAGAGAGGTATTCCACTTTTAAATCGGGTAAAAATTTCAAAAGTTTGGGCTAAGCAGTGCTGGGATCTGGTCACTTTTCTACAAACCCATTTTTTGCAAATTTTGACAGGTCGGGGGTTATAAAAAATTACAAAATATTGACCAAAAATTCGAAAATAAACCAATAATGCAGCTAGATAGATATTTTAATAACAAATTCAGAGAGGTATTCCACTTTTAAATCGGATCAAAATTTCAAAAGTTTGGGCTAAGCAGTGCTGGGATCTGGTCACTTTTCTGCAAACCCATTTTTTTGCAAATTTTGACAGGTCGGGGGTCATAAAAAATGACGAAACATTGACCAAAAATTCGAAAATAATCCAATAATGCAGCTAGATAGATATTTTGACAACAAATTCAGAGAGGTATTCCACTTTTAAATCGGGTAAAAATTTTAAAAGTTATGGGCTAAGCAGTGCTGGGATCTGGTCACTTTTCTGCAAACCCATTTTTTGCAAATTTTGACTGGTCGGGGGTCATAAAAAATTACAAAATATTGACCAAAAATTCGAAAATAAACCAATAATGCAGCTAGATAGATATTTTAACAACAAATTCAGAGAGGTATTCCACTTTTAAATCGGGTAAAAATTTCAAAAGTTTGGGCTAAGCAGTGCTGGGATCTGGTCACTTTTCTGCAAACCCATTTTTTGCAAATTTTGACAGGTCGGGGGTCATAAAAAATTACAAAATATTGACCAAAAATTCGAAAATAAACCAATAATGCAGCTAGATAGATATTTTAACAACAAATTCAGAGAGGTATTCCACTTTTAAATCGGGTAAAAATTTCAAAAGTTTGGGCTAAGCAGTGCTGGGATCTGGTCACTTTTCTGCAAAACCCATTTTTTGCAAATTTTGACAGGTCGGGGGTCATAAAAAATTACAAAATATTGACCAAAAATTCGAAAATAAACCAATAATGCAGCTAGATAGATATTTTAACAACAAATTCAGAGAGGTATTCCACTTTTAAATCGGGTAAAAATTTCAAAAGTTTGGGCTAAGCAGTGCTGGGATCTGGTCACTTTTCTGCAAACCCATTTTTTTTGCAAATTTTGACAGGTCGGGGGTCATAAAAAACTACAAAATATTGACCAAAAATTCGAAAATAAACCAATAATGCAGCTAGATAGATATTTTAATAACAAATTCAGAGAGGTATTCCACTTTTAAATCGGGTAAAAATTTCAAAAGTTTGGGCTAAGCAGTGCTGGGATCTGGTCACTTTTCTGCAAACCCATTTTTTGCAAATTTTGACAGGTCGGGGGTCATAAAAAATTACAAAATATTGACCAAAAATTCGAAAATAAACCAATAATGCAGCTAGATAGATATTTTAACAACAAATTCAGAGAGGTATTCCACTTTTAAATCGGGTAAAAATTTCAAAAGTTTGGGCTAAGCAGTGCTGGGTTCTGGTCACTTTTCTGCAAACCCATTTTTTGCAAATTTTGACAGGTCGGGGGTCATAAAAAACTACAAAATATTGACCAAAAATTCGAAAATAAACCAATAATGCAGCTAGATAGATATTTTAATAACAAATTCAGAGAGGTATTCCACTTTTAAATCGGGTAAAAATTTCAAAAGTTTGGGCTAAGCAGTGCTGGGATCTGGTCACTTTTCTGCAAACCCATTTTTTGCAAATTTTGACAGGTCGGGGGTCATAAAAAATTACAAAATATTGACCAAAAATTCGAAAATAAACCAATAATGCAGCTAGATAGATATTTTAACAACAAATTCAGAGAGGTATTCCACTTTTAAATCGGGTAAAAATTTCAAAAGTTTGGGCTAAGCAGTGCTGGGATCTTGTCACTTTTCTGCAAACCCATTTTTTGCAAATTTTGACAGGTCGGGGGTCATAAAAAATTAAAAAATATTGACCAAAAATTCGAAAATAAACCAATAATGCAGCTAGATAGATATTTTAACAACAAATTCAGAGAGGTATTCCACTTTTAAATCGGGTAAAAATTTTAAAAGTTATGGGCTAAGCAGTGCTGGGATCTGGTCACTTTTCTGCAAACCCATTTTTTTGCAAATTTTGACAGGTCGGGGGTCATAAAAAATGACGAAACATTGACCAAAAATTCGAAAATAAACCAATAATGCAGCTAGATAGATATTTTAATAGAAAATTCAGAGAGGTATTCCACTTTTAAATCGGGTAAAAATTTCAAATGTTATGGGCTAAGCAGTGCTGGGATCTGGTCACTTTTCTGCAAACCCATTTTTTGCAAATTTTGACAGGTCGGGGGTCATAAAAAATTAAAAAATATTGACCAAAAATTCGAAAATAAACCAATAATGCAGCTAGATAGATATTTTAATAGAAAATTCAGAGAGGTATTCCACTTTTAAATCGGGTAAAAATTTCAAAAGGTTTGGGATAAGCAGTGCTGGGATCTGGTCACTTTTCTGCAAACCCATTTTTTGCAAATTTTAACAAGTCGGGGGTCATAAAAAACTACAAAATATTGACCAAAAATTCGAAAATAAACCAATAATGCAGCTAGATAGATATTTTAATAACAAATTTAGAGAGGTATTCCACTTTTAAATCGGGTAAAAATTTCAAAAGTTATGGGCTAAGCAGTTCTGGGTTCTGGTCACTTTTCTGCAAACCCATTTTTTGCAAATTTTGACAGGTCGGGGGTCATAAAAAATTACAAAATATTGACCAAAAATTCGAAAATAAACCAATAATGCAGCTAGATAGATATTTTAATAACAAATTCAGGGAGGTATTCCACTTTTAAATCGGGTAAAAATTTCAAAAGTTATGGGCTAAGCAGTGCTGGGTTCTGGTCACTTTTCTGCAAACCCATTTTTTGGAAATTTTGACAGGTCGGGGGTCATAAAAAATGACGAAACATTGACCAAAAATTCGAAAATAAACCAATGATGTAGCTAGATAGATATTTTAACAACAAATTCAGAGAGGTATTCCACTTTTAAATCGGGTAAAAATTTCAAAAGTTTGGGCTAAGCAGTGCTGGGATCTGGTCACTTTTCTGCAAACCCATTTTTTTTGCAAATTTTGACAGGTCGGGGGTCATAAAAAATGACGAAACATTGACCAAAAATTCGAAAATAAACCAATAATGCAGCTAGATAGATATTTTAACAACAAATTCAGAGAGGTATTCCACTTTTAAATCGGGTAAAAATTTCAAATGTTATGGGCTAAGCAGTGCTGGGATCTGGTCACTTTTCTGCAAACCCATTTTTTGCAAATTTTGACAGGTCGGTCATAAAAAATTAAAAAATATTGACCAAAAATTCGAAAATAAACCAATAATGCAGCTAGATAGATATTTTAATAGAAAATTCAGAGAGGTATTCCACTTTTAAATCGGGTAAAAATTTCAAAAGGTTTGGGATAAGCAGTGCTGGGATCTGGTCACTTTTCTGCAAACCCATTTTTTGCAAATTTTGACAGGTCGGGGGTCATAAAAAATGACGAAACATTGACCAAAAATTCGAAAATAAACCAATAATGCAGCTAGATAGATATTTTAATAACAAATTCAGAGAGGTATTCCACTTTTAAATCGGGTAAAAATTTCAAAAGTTTGGGCTAAGCAGTGCTGGGATCTGGTCACTTTTCTGCAAACCCATTTTTTGCAAATTTTGACAGGTCGGGGGTCATAAAAAACTACAAAATATTGACCAAAAATTCGAAAATAAACCAATAATGCAGCTAGATAGATATTTTAACAACAAATTCAGAGAGGTATTCCACTTTTAAATCGGGTAAAAATTTCAAAAGTTTGGGCTAAGCAGTGCTGGGATCTGGTCACTTTTCTGCAAACCCATTTTTTGCAAATTTTGACAGGTCGGGGGTCATAAAAAATGACGAAACATTGACCAAAAATTCGAAAATAATCCAATGATGCAGCTAGATAGATATTTTAATAACAAATTCAGAGAGGTATTCCACTTTTAAATCGGGTAAAAATTTCAAAAGTTTGGGCTAAGCAGTGCTGGGATCTGGTCACTTTTCTGCAAACCCATTTTTTGCAAATTTTGACAGGTCGGGGGTCATAAAAAATTACAAAATATTGACCAAAAATTCGAAAATAAACCAATAATGCAGCTAGATAGATATTTTAACAACAAATTCAGAGAGGTATTCCACTTTTAAATTGGGTAAAAATTTCAAAAGGTTTGGGCTAAGCAGTGCTGGGATCTTGTCACTTTTCTGCAAACCCATTTTTTGCAAATTTTGACAGGTCGGGGGTCATAAAAAACTACAAAATATTGACCAAAAATTCGAAAATAAACCAATAATGCAGCTAGATAGATATTTTAACAACAAATTCAGAGAGGTATTCCACTTTTAAATCGGGTAAAAATTTCAAAAGTTTGGGCTAAGCAGTGCTGGGATCTGGTCACTTTTCTGCAAACCCATTTTTTGCAAATTTTGACAGGTCGGGGGTCATAAAAAACTACAAAATATTGACCAAAAAATCGAAAATAAACCAATAATGCAGCTAGATAGATATTTTAACAACAAATTCAGAGAGGTATTCCACTTTTAAATCGGGTAAAAATTTCAAAAGTTTGGGCTAAGCAGTGCTGGGATCTGGTCACTTTTCTGCAAACCCATTTTTTGCAAATTTTGACAGGTCGGGGGTCATAAAAAATTAAAAAATATTGACCAAAAATTCGAAAATAAACCAATAATGCTGCTAGATAGATATTTTAACAACAAATTCAGAGAGGTATTCCACTTTTAAATTGGGTAAAAATTTCAAAAGTTTGGGCTAAGCAGTGCTGGGATCTGGTCACTTTTCTGCAAACCCATTTTTTGCAAATTTTGACAGGTCGGGGGTAATAAAAAACTACAAAATATTGACCAAAAATTCGAAAATAAACCAATAATGCAGCTAGATAGATATTTTAACAACAAATTCAGAGAGGTATTCCACTTTTAAATCGGGTAAAAATTTCAAAAGGTTTGGGATAAGCAGTGCTGGGATCTGGTCACTTTTCTGCAAACCCATTTTTTGCAAATTTTGACAGGTCGGGGGTCATAAAAAATTACAAAATATTGACCAAAAATTCGAAAATAAACCAATAATGCAGCTAGATAGATATTTTAATAACAAATTCAGAGAGGTATTCCACTTTTAAATCGGGTAAAAAGTTCAAAAGTTTGGGCTAAGCAGTGCTGGGATCTGGTCACTTTTCTGCAAACCCATTTTTTGCAAATTTTGACAGGTCGGGGGTCATAAAAAACTACAAAATATTGACCAAAAATTCGAAAATAAACCAATAATGCAGCTAGATAGATATTCGAATAACAAATTCAGAGAGGTATTCCACTTTTAAATCGGGTAAAAATTTCAAAAGTTTGGGCTAAGCAGTGCTGGGATCTGGTCACTTTTCTGCAAACCCATTTTTTGCAAATTTTGACAGGTCGGGGGTCATAAAAAATGACGAAACATTGACCAAAAATTCGAAAATAAACCAATGATGTAGCTAGATAGATATTTTAATAACAAATTCAGAGAGGTATTCCACTTTTAAATCGGGTAAAAATTTCAAAAGTTTGGGCTAAGCAGTGCTGGGATCTGGTCACTTTTCTGCAAACCCATTTTTTGCAAATGTTGACAGGTCGGGGGTCATAAAAAATTACAAAATATTGACCAAAAATTCGAAAATAAACCAATAATGCTGCTAGATAGATATTTTAACAACAAATTCAGAGAGGTATTCCACTTTTAAATTGGGTAAAAATTTCAAAAGTTTGGGCTAAGCAGTGCTGGGATCTGGTCACTTTTCTGCAAACCCATTTTTTGCAAATTTTGACAGGTCGGGGGTAATAAAAAACTACAAAATATTGACCAAAAATTCGAAAATAAACCAATAATGCAGCTAGATAGATATTTTAACAACAAATTCAGAGAGGTATTCCACTTTTAAATCGGGTAAAAATTTCAAAAGGTTTGGGATAAGCAGTGCTGGGATCTGGTCACTTTTCTGCAAACCCATTTTTTGCAAATTTTGACAGGTCGGGGGTCATAAAAAATTACAAAATATTGACCAAAAATTCGAAAATAAACCAATAATGCAGCTAGATAGATATTTTAATAACAAATTCAGAGAGGTATTCCACTTTTAAATCGGGTAAAAAGTTCAAAAGTTTGGGCTAAGCAGTGCTGGGATCTGGTCACTTTTCTGCAAACCCATTTTTTGCAAATTTTGACAGGTCGGGGGTCATAAAAAACTACAAAATATTGACCAAAAATTCGAAAATAAACCAATAATGCAGCTAGATAGATATTCGAATAACAAATTCAGAGAGGTATTCCACTTTTAAATCGGGTAAAAATTTCAAAAGTTTGGGCTAAGCAGTGCTGGGATCTGGTCACTTTTCTGCAAACCCATTTTTTGCAAATTTTGACAGGTCGGGGGTCATAAAAAATGACGAAACATTGACCAAAAATTCGAAAATAAACCAATGATGTAGCTAGATAGATATTTTAATAACAAATTCAGAGAGGTATTCCACTTTTAAATCGGGTAAAAATTTCAAAAGTTTGGGCTAAGCAGTGCTGGGTTCTGGTCACTTTTCTGCAAACCCATTTTTTGCAAATGTTGACAGGTCGGGGGTCATAAAAAATTACAAAATATTGACCAAAAATTCGAAAATAAACCAATAATGCAGCTAGATAGATATTCGAATAACAAATTCAGAGAGGTATTCCACTTTTAAATCGGGTAAAAATTTCAAAAGTTATGGGCTAAGCAGTGCTGGGATCTGGTCACTTTTCTGCAAACCCATTTTTTGCAAATTTTGACAGGTCGGGGGTCATAAAAAACTACAAAATATTGACCAAAAATTCGAAAATAAACCAATAATGCAGCTAGATAGATATTTTAACAACAAATTCAGAGAGGTATTCCACTTTTAAATCGGGTAAAAATTTCAAAAGTTTGGGCTAAGCAGTGCTGGGATCTGGTCACTTTTCTGCAAACCCATTTTTTGCAAATTTTGACAGGTCGGGGGTCATAAAAAACTACAAAATATTGACCAAAAATTCGAAAATAAACCAATAATGCAGCTAGATAGATATTTTAACAACAAATTCAGAGAGGTATTCCACTTTTAAATCGGGTAAAAATTTCAAAAGTTTGGGCTAAGCAGTGCTGGGATCTGGTCACTTTTCTGCAAACCCATTTTTTGCAAATTTTGACAGGTCGGGGGTCATAAAAAACTACAAAATATTGACCAAAAATTCGAAAATAAACCAATAATGCAGCTAGATAGATATTTTAACAACAAATTCAGAGAGGTATTCCACTTTTAAATCGGGTCAAAATTTCAAAAGTTTGAGCTAAGCAGTGCTGGGATCTGGTCACTTTTCTGCAAACCCATTTTTTGCAAATTTTGACAGGTCGGGGGGTCATAAAAAATGACGAAACATTGACCAAAAATTCGAAAATAAACCAATAATGCAGCTAGATAGATATTTTAATAACAAATTCAGAGAGGTATTCCACTTTTAAATCGGGTAAAAATTTCAAAAGTTATGGGCTAAGCAGTTCTGGGTTCTGGTCACTTTTCTGCAAACCCATTTTTTGCAAATTTTGACAGGTCGGGGGTCATAAAAAACTACAAAATATTGACCAAAAATTCGAAAATAAACCAATAATGCAGCTAGATAGATATTCGAATAACAAATTCAGAGAGGTATTCCACTTTTAAATCGGGTAAAAATTTCAAAAGTTATGGGCTAAGCAGTGCTGGGATCTGGTCACTTTTCTGCAAACCCATTTTTTGGAAATTTTGACAGGTCGGGGGTCATAAAAAATGACGAAACATTGACCAAAAATTCGAAAATAAACCAATGATGTAGCTAGATAGATATTTTAACAACAAATTCAGAGAGGTATTCCACTTTTAAATCGGGTAAAAATTTCAAAAGTTTGGGCTAAGCAGTGCTGGGATCTGGTCACTTTTCTGCAAACCCATTTTTTTTTGCAAATTTTGACAGGTCGGGGGTCATAAAAAATTACAAAATATTGACCAAAAATTCGAAAATAAACCAATAATGCAGCTAGATAGATATTTTAACAACAAATTCAGAGAGGTATTCCACTTTTAAATCGGGTAAAAATTTCAAAAGTTTGGGCTAAGCAGTGCTGGGATCTGGTCACTTTTCTGCAAACCCATTTTTTGCAAATTTTGACAGGTCGGGGGTCATAAAAAATTACAAAATATTGACCAAAAATTCGAAAATAAACCAATAATGCAGCTAGATAGATATTTTAACAACAAATTCAGAGAGGTATTCCACTTTTAAATCGGGTAAAAATTTCAAAAGTTTGGGCTAAGCAGTGCTGGGATCTTGTCACTTTTCTGCAAACCCATTTTTTGCAAATTTTGACAGGTCGGGGGTCATAAAAAATTAAAAAATATTGACCAAAAATTCGAAAATAAACCAATAATGCAGCTAGATAGATATTTTAACAACAAATTCAGAGAGGTATTCCACTTTTAAATCGGGTAAAAATTTCAAAAGTTATGGGATAAGCAGTGCTGGGATCTGGTCACTTTTCTGCAAACCCATTTTTTTGCAAATTTTGACAGGTCGGGGGTCATAAAAAATGACGAAACATTGACCAAAAATTCGAAAATAAACCAATGATGTAGCTAGATAGATATTTTAATAACAAATTCAGAGAGGTATTCCACTTTTAAATCGGGTAAAAATTTCAAAAGTTTGGGCTAAGCAGTGCTGGGTTCTGGTCACTTTTCTGCAAACCCATTTTTTGCAAATTTTGACAGGTCGGGGGTCATAAAAAATTACAAAATATTGACCAAAAATTCGAAAATAAACCAATAATGCAGCTAGATAGATATTCGAATAACAAATTCAGAGAGGTATTCCACTTTTAAATCGGGTAAAAATTTCAAAAGTTATGGGCTAAGCAGTGCTGGGATCTGGTCACTTTTCTGCAAACCCATTTTTTGCAAATTTTGACAGGTCGGGGGTCATAAAAAACTACAAAATATTGACCAAAAATTCGAAAATAAACCAATAATGCAGCTAGATAGATATTTTAACAACAAATTCAGAGAGGTATTCCACTTTTAAATCGGGTAAAAATTTCAAAAGTTTGGGCTAAGCAGTGCTGGGATCTGGTCACTTTTCTGCAAACCCATTTTTTGCAAATTTTGACAGGTCGGGGGTCATAAAAAATGACAAAATATTGACCGAAAATTCGAAAATAAACCAATAATGCAGCTAGATAGATATTTTAACAACAAATTCAGAGAGGTATTCCACTTTTAAATCGGGTAAAAATTTCAAAAGTTTGGGCTAAGCAGTGCTGAGATCTGGTCACTTTTCTGCAAACCCATTTTTTTTGCAAATTTTGACAGGTCGGGGGTCATAAAAAACTACAAAATATTGACCAAAAAATTCGAAAATAAACCAATAATGCAGCTAGATAGATATTTTAACAACAAATTCAGAGAGGTATTCCACTTTTAAATCGGGTAAAAATTTCAAAAGTTTGGGCTAAGCAGTGCTGGGATCTGGTCACTTTTCTGCAAACCCATTTTTTGCAAATTTTGACAGGTCGGGGGTCATAAAAAACTACAAAATATTGACCAAAAATTCGAAAATAAACCAATAATGCAGCTAGATAGATATTTTAACAACAAATTCAGAGAGGTATTCCACTTTTAAATCGGGTAAAAATTTCAAAAGTTTGGGCTAAGCAGTGCTGGGATCTGGTCACTTTTCTGCAAACCCATTTTTGCAAATTTTGACAGGTCGGGGGTCATAAAAAATTACAAAATATTGACCAAAAATTCGAAAATAAACCAATAATGCAGCTAGATAGATATTTTAACAACAAATTCAGAGAGGTATTCCACTTTTAAATCGGGTAAAAATTTCAAAAGTTTGGGCTAAGCAGTGCTGGGATCTGGTCACTTTTCTGCAAACCCATTTTTTGCAAATTTTGACAGGTCGGGGGTCATAAAAAATTACAAAATATTGACCAAAAATTCGAAAATAAACCAATAATGCAGCTAGATAGATATTTTAACAACAAATTCAGAGAGGTATTCCACTTTTAAATCGGGTAAAAATTTCAAAAGTTTGGGCTAAGCAGTGCTGGGATCTGGTCACTTTTCTGCAAACCCATTTTTTTGCAAATTTTGACAGGTCGGGGGTCATAAAAAATTAAAAAATATTGACCAAAAATTCGAAAATAAACCAATAATGCAGCTAGATAGATATTTTAACAACAAATTCAGAGAGGTATTCCACTTTTAAATTGGGTAAAAATTTCAAAAGTTTGGGCTAAGCAGTGCTGGGATCTGGTCACTTTTCTGCAAACCCATTTTTTGCAAATTTTGACAGGTCGGGGGTAATAAAAAACTACAAAATATTGACCAAAAATTCGAAAATAAACCAATAATGCAGCTAGATAGATATTTTAATAACAAATTCAGAGAGGTATTCCACTTTTAAATCGGGTAAAAATTTCAAAAGTTTGGGCTAAGCAGTGCTGGGATCTGGTCACTTTTCTGCAAACCCATTTTTTGCAAATTTTGACAGGTCGGGGGTCATAAAAAATTACAAAATATTGACCAAAAATTCGAAAATAAACCAATAATGCAGCTAGATAGATATTTTAATAACAAATTCAGAGAGGTATTCCACTTTTAAATCGGGTAAAAATTTCAAAAGTTTGGGCTAAGCAGTGCTGGGATCTGGTCACTTTTCTGCAAACCCATTTTTTGCAAATTTTGACAGGTCGGGGGTCATAAAAAATGACGAAACATTGACCAAAAATTCGAAAATAAACCAATGATGTAGCTAGATAGATATTTTAATAACAAATTCAGAGAGGTATTCCACTTTTAAATCAGGGTAAAAATTTCAAAAGTTTGGGCTAAGCAGTGCTGGGTTCTGGTCACTTTTCTGCAAACCCATTTTTTTGCAAATTTTGACAGGTCGGGGGTCATAAAAAATTACAAAATATTGACCAAAAATTCGAAAATAAACCAATAATGCAGCTAGATAGATATTCGAATAACAAATTCAGAGAGGTATTCCACTTTTAAATCGGGTAAAAATTTCAAAAGTTATGGGCTAAGCAGTGCTGGGATCTGGTCACTTTTCTGCAAACCCATTTTTTGCAAATTTTGACAGGTCGGGGGTCATAAAAAACTACAAAATATTGACCAAAAATTCGAAAATAAACCAATAATGCAGCTAGATAGATATTTTAACAACAAATTCAGAGAGGTATTCCACTTTTAAATCGGGTAAAAATTTCAAAAGTTTGGGCTAAGCAGTGCTGGGATCTGGTCACTTTTCTGCAAACCCATTTTTTGCAAATTTTGACAGGTCGGGGGTCATAAAAAATGACAAAATATTGACCAAAAATTCGAAAATAAACCAATAATGCAGCTAGATAGATATTTTAACAACAAATTCAGAGAGGTATTCCACTTTTAAATCGGGTAAAAATTTCAAAAGTTTGGGCTAAGCAGTGCTGAGATCTGGTCACTTTTCTGCAAACCCATTTTTTTTTGCAAATTTTGACAGGTCGGGGGTCATAAAAAACTACAAAATATTGACCAAAAATTCGAAAATAAACCAATAATGCAGCTAGATAGATATTTTAACAACAAATTCAGAGAGGTATTCCACTTTTAAATCGGGTAAAAATTTCAAAAGTTTGGGCTAAGCAGTGCTGGGATCTGGTCACTTTTCTGCAAACCCATTTTTTGCAAATTTTGACAGGTTGGGGGTCATAAAAAACTACAAAATATTGACCAAAAATTCGAAAATAAACCAATAATGCAGCTAGATAGATATTTTAACAACAAATTCAGAGAGGTATTCCACTTTTAAATCGGGTAAAAATTTCAAAAGTTTGGGCTAAGCAGTGCTGGGATCTGGTCACTTTTCTGCAAACCCATTTTTTGCAAATTTTGACAGGTCGGGGGTCATAAAAAACTACAAAATATTGACCAAAAATTCGAAAATAAACCAATAATGCAGCTAGATAGATATTTTAACAACAAATTCAGAGAGGTATTCCACTTTTAAATCGGGTCAAAATTTCAAAAGTTTGGGCTAAGCAGTGCTGGGATCTGGTCACTTTTCTGCAAACCCATTTTTTGCAAATTTTGACAGGTCGGGGGTCATAAAAAACTAAAAAATATTGACCAAAAATTCGAAAATAAACCAATGATGCAGCTAGATAGATATTTTAACAACAAATTCAGAGAGGTATTCCACTTTTAAATCGGGTAAAAATTTCAAAAGTTTGGGCTAAGCAGTGCTGGGATCTGGTCACTTTTCTGCAAACCCATTTTTTGCAAATTTTGACAGGTCGGGGGTCATAAAAAATTACAAAATATTGACCAAAAATTCGAAAATAAACCAATAATGCAGCTAGATAGATATTTTAACAACAAATTCAGAGAGGTATTCCACTTTTAAATCGGGTAAAAATTTCAAAAGGTTTGGGATAAGCAGTGCTGGGTTCTGGTCACTTTTCTGCAAACCCATTTTTTGCAAATTTTGACAGGTCGGGGGTCATAAAAAATTACAAAATATTGACCAAAAATTCGAAAATAAACCAATAATGCAGCTAGATAGATATTTTAACAACAAATTCAGAGAGGTATTCCACTTTTAAATCGGGTAAAAATTTCAAAAGTTTGGGCTAAGCAGTGCTGGGATCTGGTCACTTTTCTGCAAACCCATTTTTTGCAAATTTTGACAGGTCGGGGGTCATAAAAAATTAAAAAATATTGATCAAAAATTCGAAAATAAACCAATAATGCAGCTAGACAGATATTTTAACAACAAATTCAGAGAGGTATTCCACTTTTAAATCGGGTAAAAATTTCAAAAGTTTGGGCTAAGCAGTGCTGGGATCTGGTCACTTTTCTGCAAACCCATTTTTTGCAAATTTTGACAGGTCGGGGGTCATAAAAAATTACAAAATATTGACCAAAAATTCGAAAATAAACCAATAATGCAGCTAGATAGATATTTTAACAACAAATTCAGAGAGGTATTCCACTTTTAAATCGGGTAAAAATTTCAAAAGGTTTGGGATAAGCAGTGCTGGGTTCTGGTCACTTTTCTGCAAACCCATTTTTTGCAAATTTTGACAGGTCGGGGGTCATAAAAAATTACAAAATATTGACCAAAAATTCGAAAATAAACCAATAATGCAGCTAGATAGATATTTTAACAACAAATTCAGAGAGGTATTCCACTTTTAAATCGGGTAAAAATTTCAAAAGTTTGGGCTAAGCAGTGCTGGGATCTGGTCACTTTTCTGCAAACCCATTTTTTGCAAATTTTGACAGGTCGGGGGTCATAAAAAATTAAAAAATATTGATCAAAAATTCGAAAATAAACCAATAATGCAGCTAGACAGATATTTTAACAACAAATTCAGAGAGGTATTCCACTTTTAAATCGGGTAAAAATTTCAAAAGTTTGGGCTAAGCAGTGCTGGGATCTGGTCACTTTTCTGCAAACCCATTTTTTGCAAATTTTGACAGGTCGGGGGTCATAAAAAATGACAAAATATTGACCGAAAATTCGAAAATAAACCAATAATGCAGCTAGATAGATATTTTAACAACAAATTCAGAGAGGTATTCCACTTTTAAATCGGGTAAAAATTTCAAAAGTTTGGGCTAAGCAGTGCTGAGATCTGGTCACTTTTCTGCAAACCCATTTTTTTTGCAAATTTTGACAGGTCGGGGGTCATAAAAAACTACAAAATATTGACCAAAAATTCGAAAATAAACCAATAATGCAGCTGGATAGATATTTGAACAACAAATTCAGAGAGGTATTCGACTTTTAAATCGGGTAAAAATTTCAAAAGGTTTGGGATAAGCAGTGCTGGGATCTTGTCACTTTTCTGCAAACCCATTTTTTGCAAATTTTAACAAGTCGGGGGTCATAAAAAACTACAAAATTTTGACCAAAAATTCGAAAATAAACCAATAATGCAGCTAGATAGATATTCGAATAACAAATTCAGAGAGGTATTCCACTTTTAAATCGGGTAAAAATTTCAAAAGTTTGAGCTAAGCAGTGCTGGGATCTGGTCACTTTTCTGCAAACCCATTTTTTGCAAATTTTGACAGGTCGGGGGTCATAAAAAACTACAAAATATTGACCAAAAATTCGAAAATAAACCAATGATGTAGCTAGATAGATATTTTAATAACAAATTCAGAGAGGCATTCCACTTTTAAATCGGGTAAAAATTTCAAAAGTTTGGGCTAAGCAGTGCTGGGATCTGGTCACTTTTCTGCAAACCCATTTTTTGCAAATTTTGACAGGTCGGGGGTCATAAAAAACTACAAAAAATTGACCAAAAATTCGAAAATAAACCAATAATGCAGCTAGATAGATATTTTAATAGCAAATTCAGAGAGGTATTCCACTTTTAAATCGGGTAAAAATTTCAAAAGTTTGGGCTAAGCAGTGCTGGGATCTGGTCACTTTTCTGCAAACCCATTTTTTGCAAATTTTGACAGGTCGGGGGTCATAAAAAACTACAAAATATTGACCAAAAATTCGAAAATAAACCAATAATGCAGCTAGATAGATATTCGAATAACAAATTCAGAGAGGTATTCCACTTTTAAATCGGGTAAAAATTTCAAAAGTTATGGGCTAAGCAGTGCTGGGTTCTGGTCACTTTTCTGCAAACCCATTTTTTGCAAATTTTGACAGGTCGGGGGTCATAAAAAATTACAAAATATTGACCAAAAATTCGAAAATAAACCAATAATGCAGCTAGATAGATATTTTAACAACAAATTCAGAGAGGTATTCCACTTTTAAATCGGGTAAAAATTTCAAAAGTTATGGGCTAAGCAGTGCTGGGATCTGGTCACTTTTCTGCAAACCCATTTTTTGCAAATTTTGACAGGTCGGGGGTCATAAAAAAATAAAAAATATTGACCAAAAATTCGAAAATAAACCAATAATGCAGCTAGATAGATATTTTAATAGCAAATTCAGAGAGGTATTCCACTTTTAAATCGGGTAAAAATTTCAAAAGTTTGGGCTAAGCAGTGCTGGGATCTGGTCACTTTTCTGCAAACCCATTTTTTGCAAATTTTGACAGGTCGGGGGTCATAAAAAACTACAAAATATTGACCAAAAATTCGAAAATAAACCAATAATGCAGCTAGATAGATATTTTAATAACAAATTCAGAGAGGTATTCCACTTTTAAATCGGGTAAAAATTTCAAAAGTTTGGGCTAAGCAGTGCTGGGATCTAGTCACTTTTCTGCAAACCCATTTTTTGCAAATTTTGACAGGTCGGGGGTCATAAAAAACTACAAAATATTGACCAAAAATTCGAAAATAAACCAATAATGCAGCTAGATAGATATTCGAATAACAAATTCAGAGAGGTATTCCACTTTTAAATCGGGTAAAAATTTCAAAAGTTTGGGCTAAGCAGTGCTGGGATCTGGTCACTTTTCTGCAAACCCATTTTTTGCAAATTTTGACAGGTCGGGGGTCATAAAAAACTACAAAATATTGACCAAAAATTCGAAAATAAACCAATAATGCAGCTAGATAGATATTTTAACAACAAATTCAGAGAGGTATTCCACTTTTAAATCGGGTCAAAATTTCAAAAGTTTGGGCTAAGCAGTGCTGGGATCTTGTCACTTTTCTGCAAACCCATTTTTTGCAAATTTTGACAGGTCGGGGGTCATAAAAAACTACAAAATATTGACCAAAAATTCGAAAATAAACCAATAATGCAGCTAGATAGATATTTTAACAACAAATTCAGAGAGGTATTCCACTTTTAAATCGGGTAAAAATTTCAAAAGTTTGGGCTAAGCAGTGCTGGGATCTGGTCACTTTTCTGCAAACCCATTTTTTGCAAATTTTGACAGGTCGGGGGTCATAAAAAATTACAAAATATTGACCAAAAATTCGAAAATAAACCAATAATGCAGCTAGATAGATATTTTAACAACAAATTCAGAGAGGTATTCCACTTTTAAATCGGGTAAAAATTTCAAAAGTTTGGGCTAAGCAGTGCTGGGATCTGGTCACTTTTCTGCAAACCAATTTTTTGCAAATTTTGACAGGTCGGGGGTCATAAAAAATTACAAAATATTGACCAAAAATTCGAAAATAAAACAATAATGCAGCTAGATAGATATTTTAACAACAAATTCAGAGAGGTATTCCACTTTTAAATCGGGTAAAAATTTCAAAAGTTTGGGCTAAGCAGTGCTGGGATCTTGTCACTTTTCTGCAAACCCATTTTTTGCAAATTTTGACAGGTCGGGGGTCATAAAAAATTAAAAAATATTGACCAAAAATTCGAAAAACAACCAATAATGCAGCTAGATAGATATTTTAACAACAAATTCAGAGAGGTATTCCACTTTTAAATTGGGTAAAAATTTCAAAAGGTTTGGGATAAGCAGTGCTGGGATCTGGTCACTTTTCTGCAAACCCATTTTTTGCAAATTTTGACAGGTCGGGGGTCATAAAAAATTACAAAATATTGACCAAAAATTCGAAAATAAACCAATAATGCAGCTAGATAGATATTTTAACAACAAATTCAAAGAGGTATTCCACTTTTAAATCGGGTAAAAATTTCAAAAGTTTGGGCTAAGCAGTGCTGGGATCTTGTCATTTTTCTGCAAACCCTTTTTTTGCAAATTTTAACAAGTCGGGGGTCATAAAAAACTACAAAATATTGACCAAAAATTCGAAAATAAACCAATAATGCAGCTAGATAGATATTTTAATAGCAAATTCAGAGAGGTATTCCACTTTTAAATCGGGTAAAAATTTCAAAAGGTTTGGGATAAGCAGTGCTGGGATCTTGTCACTTTTCTGCAAACCCATTTTTTGCAAATTTTAACAAGTCGGGGGTCATAAAAAACTACAAAATTTTGACCAAAAATTCGAAAATAAACCAATAATGCAGCTAAATAGATATTCGAATAACAAATTCAGAGAGGTATTCCACTTTTAAATCGGGTAAAAATTTCAAAAGTTATGGGCTAAGCAGTGCTGGGTTCTGGTCACTTTTCTGCAAACCCATTTTTTGCAAATTTTGACAGGTCGGGGGTCATAAAAAATTACAAAATATTGACCAAAAATTCGAAAATAAACCAATAATGCGGCTAGATAGATATTTTAACAACAAATTCAGAGAGGTATTCCACTTTTAAATCGGGTAAAAATTTCAAAAGTTATGGGCTAAGCAGTGCTGGGATCTGGTCACTTTTCTGCAAACCCATTTTTTGCAAATTTTGACAGGTCGGGGGTCATAAAAAATTACAAAATATTGACCAAAAATTCGAAAATAAACCAATAATGCAGCTAGATAGATATTTTAATAGCAAATTCAGAGAGGTATTCCACTTTTAAATCGGGTAAAAATTTCAAAAGTTTGGGCTAAGCAGTGCTGGGATCTGGTCACTTTTCTGCAAACCCATTTTTTGCAAATTTTGACAGGTCGGGGGTCATAAAAAACTACAAAATATTGACCAAAAATTCGAAAATAAACCAATAATGCAGCTAGATAGATATTTTAATAACAAATTCAGAGAGGTATTCCACTTTTAAATCGGGTAAAAATTTCAAAAGTTTGGGCTAAGCAGTGCTGGGATCTGGTCACTTTTCTGCAAACCCATTTTTTGCAAATTTTGACAGGTCGGGGGTCATAAAAAACTACAAAATATTGACCAAAAATTCGAAAATAAACCAATAATGCAGCTAGATAGATATTCGAATAACAAATTCAGAGAGGTATTCCACTTTTAAATCGGGTAAAAATTTCAAAAGTTTGAGCTAAGCAGTGCTGGGATCTGGTCACTTTTCTGCAAACCCATTTTTTGCAAATTTTGACAGGTCGGGGGTCATAAAAAATTACAAAATATTGATCAAAAATTCGAAAATAAACCAATGATGTAGCTAGATAGATATTTTAATAACAAATTCAGAGAGGCATTCCACTTTTAAATCGGGTAAAAATTTCAAAAGTTTGGGCTAAGCAGTGCTGGGATCTGGTCACTTTTCTGCAAACCCATTTTTTGCAAATTTTGACAGGTCGGGGGTCATAAAAAACTACAAAAATTGACCAAAAATTCGAAAATAAACCAATAATGCAGCTAGATAGATATTTTAATAACAAATTCAGAGAGGTATTTCACTTTTAAATCGGTTAAAAATTTCAAAAGTTTGGGCTAAGCAGTGCTGGGATCTGGTCACTTTTCTGCAAACCCATTTTTTGCAAATTTTGACAGGTCGGGGGTCATAAAAAACTACAAAATATTGACCAAAAATTCGAAAATAAACCAATAATGCAGCTAGATAGATATTTTAACAACAAATTCAGAGAGGTATTCCACTTTTAAATCGGGTAAAAATTTCAAAAGTTTGGGCTAAGCAGTGCTGGGATCTTGTCACTTTTCTGCAAACCCATTTTTTTCAAATTTTGACAGGTCGGGGGTCATAAAAAACTACAAAATATTGACCAAAAATTCGAAAATAAACCAATAATGCAGCTAGATAGATATTTTAACAACAAATTCAGAGAGGTATTCCACTTTTAAATCGGGTAAAAATTTCAAAAGTTTGGGCTAAGCAGTGCTGGGATCTGGTCACTTTTCTGCAAACCCATTTTTTTCAAATTTTGACAGGTCGGGGTCATAAAAAACTACAAAATATTGACCAAAAATTCGAAAATAAACCAATAATGCAGCTAGATAGATATTTTAACAACAAATTCAGAGAGGTATTCCACTTTTAAATCGGGTAAAAATTTCAAAAGTTTGGGCTAAGCAGTGCTGGGATCTGGTCACTTTTCTGCAAACCCATTTTTTGCAAATTTTGACAGGTCGGGGGTCATAAAAAACTACAAAATATTGACCAAAAATTCGAAAATAAACCAATAATGCAGCTAGATAGATATTCGAATAACAAATTCAGAGAGGTATTCCACTTTTAAATCGGGTAAAAATTTCAAAAGTTATGGGCTAAGCAGTGCTGGGTTCTGGTCACTTTTCTGCAAGCCCATTTTTTGCAAATTTTGACAGGTCGGGGGTCATAAAAAATTACAAAATATTGACCAAAAATTCGAAAAAAAACCAATAATGCAGCTAGATAGATATTTTAACAACAAATTCAAAGAGGTATTCCACTTTTAAATCGGGTAAAAATTTCAAAAGGTTTGGGATAAGCAGTGCTGGGATCTGGTCACTTTTCTGCAAACCCATTTTTTTCAAATTTTGACAGGTCGGGGGTCATAAAAAACTACAAAATATTGACCAAAAAATTCGAAAATAAACCAATAATGCAGCTAGATAGATATTTTAACAACAAATTCAGAGAGGTATTCCACTTTTAAATCGGGTAAAAATTTCAAAAGTTTGGGCTAAGCAGTGCTGGGATCTGGTCACTTTTCTGCAAACCCATTTTTTGCAAATTTTGACAGGTCGGGGGTCATAAAAAACTACAAAATATTGACCAAAAATTCGAAAATAAACCAATAATGCAGCTAGATAGATATTCGAATAACAAATTCAGAGAGGTATTCCACTTTTAAATCGGGTAAAAATTTCAAAAGTTATGGGCTAAGCAGTGCTGGGTTCTGGTCACTTTTCTGCAAGCCCATTTTTTGCAAATTTTGACAGGTCGGGGGTCATAAAAAATTACAAAATATTGATCAAAAATTCGAAAATAAACCAATAATGCAGCTAGATAGATATTTTAATAACAAATTCAGAGAGGTATTCCACTTTTAAATCGGGTAAAAATTTCAAAAGTTATGGGCTAAGCAGTGCTGGGATCTGGTCACTTTTCTGCAAACCCATTTTTTGCAAATTTTGACAGGTCGGGGGTCATAAAAAATTACAAAATATTGACCAAAAATTCGAAAATAAACCAATAATGCAGCTAGATAGATATTTTAACAACAAATTCAGAGAGGTATTCCACTTTTAAATCGGGTAAAAATTTCAAAAGTTTGGGCTAAGCAGTGCTGGGATCTGGTCACTTTTCTGCAAACCCATTTTTTGCAAATTTTGATAGGTCGGGGGTCATAAAAAATGACAAAATATTGACCAAAAATTCGAAAATAAACCAATGATGTAGCTAGATAGATATTTTAATAACAAATTCAGAGAGGCATTCCACTTTTAAATCGGGTAAAAATTTCAAAAGTTATGGGAAAAGCAGTGCTGGGATCTGGTCACTTTTCTGCAAACCCATTTTTTGCAAATTTCGACAGGTCGGGGGTCATAAAAAACTACAAAATATTGACCAAAAATTCGAAAATAAACCAATAATGCAGCTAGATAGATATTTTAACAACAAATTCAGAGAGGTATTCCACTTTTAAATCGGGTAAAAATTTCAAAAGTTTGGGCTAAGCAGTGCTGGGATCTGGTCACTTTTCTGCAAACCCTTTTTTTTCAAATTTTGACAGGTCGGGGGTAATAAAAAACTACAAAATATTGACCAAAAATTCGAAAATAAACCAATAATGCAGCTAGATAGATATTTTAATAACAAATTCAGAGAGGTATTCCACTTTTAAATCGGGTAAAAATTTCAAAAGTTTGGGCTAAGCAGTGCTGGGATCTGGTCACTTTTCTGCAAACCCATTTTTTGCAAATTTTGACAGGTCGGGGGTCATAAAAAATGACAAAATATTGACCAAAAATTCGAAAATAAACCAATGATGTAGCTAGATAGATATTTTAATAACAAATTCAGAGAGGCATTCCACTTTTAAATCGGGTAAAAATTTCAAAAGTTTGGGCTAAGCAGTGCTGGGATCTGGTCACTTTTCTGCAAACCCATTTTTTGCAAATTTTGACAGGTCGGGGGTCATAAAAAACTACAAAATATTGACCAAAAATTCGAAAATAAACCAATAATGCAGCTAGATAGATATTCGAATAACAAATTCAGAGAGGTATTCCACTTTTAAATCGGGTAAAAATTTCAAAAGTTTGGGCTAAGCAGTGCTGGGATCTGGTCACTTTTCTGCAAACCCATTTTTTGCAAATTTTGACAGGTCGGGGGTCATAAAAAATGACGAAACATTGACCAAAAATTCGAAAATAAACCAATGATGTAGCTAGATAGATATTTTAATAACAAATTCAGAGAGGCATTCCACTTTTAAATCGGGTAAAAATTTCAAAAGTTATGGGAAAAGCAGTGCTGGGATCTGGTCACTTTTCTGCAAACCCATTTTTTTGCAAATTTCAACAGGTCGGGGGTCATAAAAAATTACAAAATATTGACCAAAAATTCGAAAATAAACCAATAATGCAGCTAGATAGATATTTTACCAAAACAAATTCAGAGAGGTATTCCACTTTTAAATCGGGTAAAAATTTCAAAAGTTTGGGCTAAGCAGTGCTGGGATCTTGTCACTTTTCTGCAAACCCATTTTTTGCAAATTTTGACAGGTCGGGGGTCATAAAAAATTACAAAATATTGACCAAAAATTCGAAAATAAACCAATAATGCAGCTAGATAGATATTTTAATAACAAATTCAGAGAGGTATTCCACTTTTAAATCGGGTAAAAATTTCAAAAGTTATGGGCTAAGCAGTGCTGGGATCTGGTCACTTTTCTTCAAACCCATTTTTTGCAAATTTTGACAGGTCGGGGGTCATAAAAAACTACAAAATATTGACCAAAAGATTCGAAAATAAACCAATAATGCAGCTAGATAGATATTTTAACAACAAATTCAGAGAGGTATTCCACTTTTAAATCGGGTAAAAATTTCAAAAGTTATGGGCTAAGCAGTGCTGGGATCTGGTCACTTTTCTGCAAACCCATTTTTTTCCAAATTTTGACAGGTCGGGGGTCATAAAAAATTACAAAATATTGACCAAAAATTCGAAAATAAACCAATAATGCAGCTAGATAGATATTTTAACAACAAATTCAGAGAGGTATTCCACTTTTAAATCGGGTAAAAATTTCAAAAGTTATGGGATAAGCAGTGCTGGGATCTGGTCACTTTTCTGCAAACCCATTTTTTTGCAAATTTTGACAGGTCGGGGGTCATAAAAAATTACAAAATATTGACCAAAAATTCGAAAATAAACCAATAATGCAGCTAGATAGATATTTTAACAACAATTCAGAGAGGTATTCCACTTTTAAATCGGGTAAAAATTTCAAAAGGTTTGGGCTAAGCAGTGCTGGGATCTGGTCACTTTTCTGCAAACCCATTTTTTGCAAATTTTGACAGGTCGGGGGTCATAAAAAACTGACAAAATATTGACCAAAAATTCGAAAATAAACCAATAATGCAGCTAGATAGATATTTTAATAACAAATTCAGAGAGGTATTCCACTTTTAAATCGGGTAAAAATTTCAAAAGTTATGGGCTAAGCAGTGCTGGGATCTGGTCACTTTTCTGCAAACCCATTTTTTTTGCAAATTTTGACAGGTCGGGGGTCATAAAAAATTACAAAATATTGACCAAAAATTCAAAAATAAACCAATAATGCAGCTAGATAGATATTTTAACAACAAATTCAGAGAGGTATTCCACTTTTAAATCGGGTAAAAATTTCAAAAGTTATGGGCTAAGCAGTGCTGGGATCTGGTCACTTTTCTGCAAACCCATTTTTTGCAAATTTTGACAGGTCGGGGGTCATAAAAAATTACAAAATATTGACCAAAAATTCGAAAATAAACCAATAATGCAGCTAGATAGATATTTTAATAACAAATTCAGAGAGGTATTCCACTTTTAAATCGGGTAAAAATTTCAAAAGGTTTGGGCTAAGCAGTGCTGGGATCTGGTCACTTTTCTGCAAACCCATTTTTTGCAAATTTTGACAGGTCAGGGGTCATAAAAAATTAAAAAATATTGACCAAAAATTCGAAAATAAACCAATAATGCAGCTAGATAGATATTTTAATAGCAAATTCAGAGAGGTATTCCACTTTTAAATCGGGTAAAAATTTCAAAAGGTTTGGGATAAGCAGTGCTGGGATCTTGTCACTTTTCTGCAAACCCATTTTTTGCAAATTTTGACAGGTCGGGTGTCATAAAAAATGACGAAACATTGACCAAAAATTCGAAAATAAACCAATGATGTAGCTAGATAGATATTTTAATAACAAATTCAGAGAGGCATTCCACTTTTAAATCGGGTAAAAATTTCAATAGTTATGGGATAAGCAGTGCTGGGATCTGGTCACTTTTCTGCAAACCCATTTTTTTTGCAAATTTTGACAGGTCGGGGGTCATAAAAAATTACAAAATATTGACCAAAAATTCAAAAATAAACCAATAATGCAGCTAGATAGATATTTTAACAACAAATTCAGAGAGGTATTCCACTTTTAAATCGGGTAAAAATTTCAAAAGTTTGGGCTTAGCAGTGCTGGGATCTTGTTACTTTTCTGCAAACCCATTTTTTGCAAATTTTGACAGGTCGGGGGTCATAAAAAACTACAAAATATTGACCAAAAATTCGAAAATAAACCAATAATGCAGCTAGATAGATATTTTAACAACAAATTCAGAGAGGTATTCCACTTTTAAATCGGGTAAAAATTTCAAAAGTTTGGGCTAAGCAGTGCTGGGATCTGGTCACTTTTCTGCAAACCCATTTTTTGCAAATTTTGACAGGTCGGGGGTCATAAAAAATTACAAAATATTGACCAAAAATTCGAAAATAAACCAATAATGCAGCTAGATAGATATTTTAATAGCAAATTCAGAGAGGTATTCCACTTTTAAATCGGGTAAAAATTTCAAAAGTTTGGGCTAAGCAGTGCTGGGATCTGGTCACTTTTCTGCAAACCCATTTTTTGCAAATTTTGACAGGTCGGGGGTCATAAAAAATTACAAAATATTGACCAAAAATTCGAAAATAAACCAATAATGCAGCTAGATAGATATTTTAATAGCAAATTCAGAGAGGTATTCCACTTTTAAATCGGGTAAAAATTTCAAAAGTTTGGGCTAAGCAGTGCTGGGATCTGGTCACTTTTCTGCAAACCCATTTTTTGCAAATTTTGACAGGTCGGGGGTCATAAAAAACTACAAAATATTGACCAAAAATTCGAAAATAAACCAATAATGCAGCTAGATAGATATTTTAATAACGAATTCAGAGAGGTATTCCACTTTTAAATCGGGTAAAAATTTCAAAAGTTATGGGCTAAGCAGTGCTGGGTTCTGGTCACTTTTCTGCAAACCCATTTTTTGCAAATTTTGACAGGTCGGGGGTCATAAAAAATTACAAAATATCAACCAAAAATTCGAAAATAAACCAATAATGCAGCTAGATAGATATTTTAATAACAAATTCAGAGAGGTATTCCACTTTTAAATCGGGTAAAAATTTCAAAAGTTTGGGCTAAGCAGTGCTGGGATCTGGTCACTTTTCTGCAAACCCATTTTTTGCAAATTTTGACAGGTCGGGGGTCATAAAAAATTACAAAATATTGACCAAAAATTCGAAAATAAACCAATAATGCAGCTAGATAGATATTTTAATAGCAAATTCAGAGAGGTATTCCACTTTTAAATCGGGTAAAAATTTCAAAAGGTTTGGGATAAGCAGTGCTGGGATCTGGTCACTTTTCTGCAAACCCATTTTTTGCAAATTTTGACAGGTCGGGGGTCATAAAAAACTACAAAATATTGACCAAAAATTCGAAAATAAACCAATAATGCAGCTAGATAGATATTTTAATAACGAATTCAGAGAGGTATTCCACTTTTAAATCGGGTAAAAATTTCAAAAGTTATGGGCTAAGCAGTGCTGGGTTCTGGTCACTTTTCTGCAAACCCATTTTTTGCAAATTTTGAGAGGTCGGGGGTCATAAAAAATTACAAAATATTGACCAAAAATTCGAAAATAAACCAATAATGCAGCTAGATAGATATTTTAATAACAAATTCAGAGAGGTATTCCACTTTTAAATCGGGTAAAAATTTCAAAAGTTTGGGCTAAGCAGTGCTGGGATCTGGTCACTTTTCTGCAAACCCATTTTTTGCAAATTTTGACAGGTCGGGGGTCATAAAAAATTACAAAATATTGACCAAAAATTCGAAAATAAACCAATAATGCAGCTAGATAGATATTTTAACAACAAATTCAGAGAGGTATTCCACTTTTAAATCGGGTAAAAATTTCAAAAGTTTGGGCTAAGCAGTGCTGGGATCTTGTCACTTTTCTGCAAACCCATTTTTTGCAAATTTTGACAGGTCGGGGGTCATAAAAAATTACAAAATATTGACCAAAAATTCGAAAATAAACCAATAATGCAGCTAGATAGATATTTTAACAACAAATTCAGAGAGGCATTCCACTTTTAAATCGGGTAAAAATTTCAATAGTTATGGGATAAGCAGTGCTGGGATCTGGTCACTTTTCTGCAAACCCATTTTTTTGCAAATTTTGACAGGTCGGGGGTCATAAAAAATTACAAAATATTGACCAAAAAATTCAAAAATAAACCAATAATGCAGCTAGATAGATATTTTAACAACAAATTCAGAGAGGTATTCCACTTTTAAATCGGGTAAAAATTTCAAAAGGTTTGGGATAAGCAGTGCTGGGATCTGGTCACTTTTCTGCAAACCCATTTTTTGCAAATTTTGACAGGTCGGGGGTCATAAAAAACTACAAAATATTGACCAAAAATTCGAAAATAAACCAATAATGCAGCTAGATAGATATTATAATAGCAAATTCAGAGAGGTATTCCACTTTTAAATCGGGTAAAAATTTCAAAAGGTTTGGGATAAGCAGTGCTGGGATCTGGTCACTTTTCTGCAAACCCATTTTTTGCAAATTTTGACAGGTCGGGGGTCATAAAAAACTACAAAATATTGACCAAAAATTCGAAAATAAACCAATAATGCAGCTAGATAGATATTTTAATAACGAATTCAGAGAGGTATTCCACTTTTAAATCGGGTAAAAATTTCAAAAGTTATGGGCTAAGCAGTGCTGGGTTCTGGTCACTTTTCTGCAAACCCATTTTTGCAAATTTTGAGAGGTCGGGGGTCATAAAAAATTACAAAATATTGACCAAAAATTCGAAAATAAACCAATAATGCAGCTAGATAGATATTTTAATAACAAATTCAGAGAGGTATTCCACTTTTAAATCGGGTAAAAATTTCAAAAGTTTGGGCTAAGCAGTGCTGGGATCTGGTCACTTTTCTGCAAACCCATTTTTTGCAAATTTTGACAGGTCGGGGGTCATAAAAAATTACAAAATATTGACCAAAAATTCGAAAATAAACCAATAATGCAGCTAGATAGATATTTTAACAACAAATTCAGAGAGGTATTCCACTTTTAAATCGGGTAAAAATTTCAAAAGTTTGGGCTAAGCAGTGCTGGGATCTTGTCACTTTTCTGCAAACCCATTTTTTGCAAATTTTGACAGGTCGGGGGTCATAAAAAATTACAAAATATTGACCAACAATTCGAAAATAAACCAATAATGCAGCTAGATAGATATTTTAACAACAAATTCAGAGAGGTATTCCACTTTTAAATCGGGTAAAAATTTCAAAAGTTATGGGCTAAGCAGTGCTGGGATCTGGTCACTTTTCTGCAAACCCATTTTTTGCAAATTTTGACAGGTCGGGGGTCATAAAAAATTACAAAATATTGACCAAAAATTCGAAAATAAACCAATAATGCAGCTAGATAGATATTCGAATAACAAATTCAGAGAGGTATTCCACTTTGAAATCGGGTAAAAATTTCAAAAGTTTGGGCTAAGCAGTGCTGGGATCTGGTCACTTTTCTGCAAACCCATTTTTTGCAAATTTTGACAGGTCGGGGGTCATAAAAAACTACAAAATATTGACCAAAAATTCGAAAATAAACCAATAATGCAGCTAGATAGATATTCGAATAACAAATTCAGAGAGGTATTTCACTTTTAAATCGGGTAAAAATTTCAAAAGTTTGGGCTAAGCAGTGCTGGGATCTGGTCACTTTTCAGAAACCCATTTTTTGCAAATTTTGACAGGTCGGGGGTCATAAAAAATTACAAAATATTGACCAAAAATTCGAAAATAAACCAATAATGCAGCTAGATAGATATTTTAACAACACATTCAGAGAGGTATTCCACTTTTAAATCGGGTAAAAATTTCAAAAGTTTGGGCTAAGCAGTGCTGGGATCTGGTCACTTTTCTGCAAACCCATTTTTTGCAAATTTTGACAGGTCGGGGGTCATAAAAAATTACAAAATATTGACCAAAAATTCGAAAATAAACCAATAATGCAGCTAGATAGATATTCGAATAACAAATTCAGAGAGGTATTCCACTTTTAAATCGGGTAAAAATTTCAAAAGTTTGGGATAAGCAGTGCTGGGATCTGGTCACTTTTCTGCAAACCCATTTTTTGCAAATTTTGACAGGTCGGGGGTCATAAAAAATGACGAAACATTGACCAAAAAATTCGAAAATAAACCAATGATGTAGCTAGATAGATATTTTAATAACAAATTCAGAGAGGCATTCCACTTTTAAATCGGGTAACAATTTCAAAAGTTATGGGATAAGCAGTGCTGGGATCTGGTCACTTTTCTGCAAACCCATTTTTTTGCAAATTTTGACAGGTCGGGGGTCATAAAAAATTACAAAATATTGACCAAAAATTCGAAAATAAACCAATAATGCAGCTAGATAGATATTTTAATAGCAAATTCAGAGAGGTATTCCACTTTTAAATCGGGTAAAAATTTCAAAAGTTATGGGCTAAGCAGTGCTGGGATCTGGTCACTTTTCTGCAAACCCATTTTTTGCAAATTTTGACAGGTCGGGGGTCATAAAAAACTACAAAATATTGACCAAAAATTCGAAAATAAACCAATAATGCAGCTAGATAGATATTCGAATAACAAATTCAGAGAGGTATTCCACTTTTAAATCGGGTAAAAATTTCAAAAGTTTGGGCTAAGCAGTGCTGGGATCTGGTCACTTTTCAGAAACCCATTTTTTGCAAATTTTGACAGGTCGGGGGTCATAAAAAATTACAAAATATTGACCAAAAATTCGAAAATAAACCAATAATGCAGCTAGATAGATATTTTAACAACACATTCAGAGAGGTATTCCACTTTTAAATCGGGTAAAAATTTCAAAAGTTTGGGCTAAGCAGTGCTGGGATCTGGTCACTTTTCTGCAAACCCATTTTTTGCAAATTTTGACAGGTCGGGGGTCATAAAAAATTACAAAATATTGACCAAAAATTCGAAAATAAACCAATGATGTAGCTAGATAGATATTTTAATAACAAATTCAGATGGGCATTCCACTTTTAAATCGGGTAAAAATTTCAAAAGTTATGGGATAAGCAGTGCTGGGATCTGGTCACTTTTCTGCAAACCCATTTTTTTGCAAATTTTGACAGGTCGGGGGTCATAAAAAATTACAAAATATTGACCAAAAATTCGAAAATAAACCAATAATGCAGCTAGATAGATATTTTAACAACAAATTCAGAGAGGTTTTCCACTTTTAAATCGGATAAAAATTTCAAAAGTTATGGGATAAGCAGTGCTGGGATCTGGTCACTTTTCTGCAAACCCATTTTTTTGCCAATTTTGACAGGTCGGGGGTCATAAAAAACTACAAAATATTGACCAAAAATTCGAAAATAAACCAATAATGCAGCTAGATAGATATTTTAACAACAAATTCAGAGAGGTATTAAACTTTTAAATCGGGTAAAAATTTCAAAAGTTTGGGCTAAGCAGTGCTGGGATCTTGTCACTTTTCTGCAAACCCATTTTTTGCAAATTTTGACAGGTCGGGGGTCATAAAAAATTACAAAATATTGACCAAAAATTCGAAAATAAACCAATAATGCAGCTAGATAGATATTTTAACAACAAATTCAGAGAGGTATTCCACTTTTAAATCGGGTAAAAATTTCAAAAGTTATGGGCTAAGCAGTGCTGGGATCTGGTCACTTTTCTGCAAACCCATTTTTTGCAAATTTTGACAGGTCGGGGGTCATAAAAAACTACAAATTATTGACCAAAAATTCGAAAATAAACCAATAATGCAGCTAGATAGATATTCGAATAACAAATTCAGAGAGGTATTCCACTTTTAAATCGGGTAAAAATTTCAAAAGTTTGGGCTAAGCAGTGCTGGGATCTGGTCACTTTTCTGCAAACCCATTTTTTGCAAATTTTGACAGGTCGGGGGTCATAAAAAATGACGAAACATTGACCAAAAATTCGAAAATAAACCAATGATGTAGCTAGATAGATATTTTAATAACAAACTCAGAGAGGCATTCCACTTTTAAATCGGGTAAAAATTTCAAAAGTTTGGGCTAAGCAGTGCTGGGATCTGGTCACTTTTCTGCAAACCCATTTTTTGCAAATTTTGACAGGTCGGGGGTCATAAAAAATTACAAAATATTGACCAAAAATTCGAAAATAAACCAATAATGCAGCTAGATAGATATTTTAATAACAAATTCAGAGAGGTATTCCACTTTTAAATCGGGTAAAAATTTCAAAAGTTATGGGCTAAGCAGTGCTGGGATCTGGTCACTTTTCTGCAAACCCATTTTTTGCAAATTTTGACAGGTCGGGGGTCATAAAAAATGACGAAACATTGACCAAAAATTCGAAAATAAACCAATGATGTAGCTAGATAGATATTTTAATAACAAATTCAGAGAGGCATTCCACTTTTAAATCGGGTAACAATTTCAAAAGTTATGGGATAAGCAGTGCTGGGATCTGGTCACTTTTCTGCAAACCCATTTTTTTTGCAAATTTTGACAGGTCGGGGGTCATAAAAAATTACAAAATATTGACCAAAAATTCGAAAATAAACCAATAATGCAGCAAGATAGATATTTTAACAACAAATTCAGAGAGGTATTCCACTTTTAAATCGGGTAAAAATTTCAAAAGTTTGGGCTAAGCAGGGCTGGGATCTTGTCACTTTTCTGCAAACCCATTTTTTGCAAATTTTGACAGGTCGGGGGTCATAAAAAATTACAAAAATATTGACCAAAAATTCGAAAATAAACCAATAATGCAGCTAGATAGATATTTTAATAACAAATTCAGAGAGGTATTCCACTTTTAAATCGGGTAAAAATTTCAAAAGTTTGGGCTAAGCAGTGCTGGGATCTTGTCACTTTTCTGCAAACCCATTTTTTGCAAATTTTGACAGGTCGGGGGTCATAAAAAATTACAAAATATTGACCAAAAATTCGAAAATAAACCAATAATGCAGCTAGATAGATATTCGAATAACAAAATCAGAGAGGTATTCCACTTTTAAATCGGGTAAAAATTTCAAAAGTTTGGGCTAAGCAGTGCTGGGATCTTGTCACTTTTCTGCAAACCCATTTTTTGCAAATTTTGACAGGTCGGGGGTCATAAAAAATTACAAAATATTGACCAAAAATTCGAAAATAAACCAATAATGCAGCTA
>NW_025064089.1:0-111300 GCF_018152265.1 Drosophila ficusphila | reverse complement strand
TGTTATTTATTTATTTACAATCTATCTAAATTAAAGATAATAAGTAAATTATATGATAAAGGTAATTTTTTTTTTTTTTTGTTATTTATTTATTTACAATCTATCTAAATTAAAGATAATAAGTAAATTATATGATAAAGGTAATGACAGTCAATTTTTTATGGGTATGTAGGTATTTGCAAGTAAGTATTTCCTACAACTCCTTCGGTGGTCTAAATGGAAGATCAAGGGGGGTGGTGCCTTGTCAATTAGGTCAATTTTTATGGGTATGTAGGTATTTGCAAGTAAGTATTAGCTACAACTCCTTCGGTGGTCTAAATGGAAGATCAAGGGGGTGGTGCCTTTTCAGACGTCGGCGATGTCTACATCAAGAAGTTGTCAAGAAGGTTTATGGCCAGTGAATTGCAGTGATTTTCAAGTCTATGTTGATATTTTAAAGCAAATCTATTACATTCTTCAGTTACACTAGGAACACCAAGGTCCCTTTGTATGACCGCGTTCCTTACATAGTAAGGTGCTTTGGCCAATCTACGCAAAGTAATACTTTGGAAGCGTTACATTATATCAATGTTGGAAGTTGAGGCTGTGCCCCAAAGCTGGATACCATACGTCCATATAGGCTTCAGAATGACCTTATAAAGCATGACTTTGTTCCTAAGGTTCAGTTGCGATATGTAGCCCAATTCATTTGACGAAGCTTAAGGCTCAGCTGAATTTGATATTGAAATGCATTAGAATCCTGTTATAACGAATCCGCTTATAGAGTCCGTCCGCAATGTGCGACGAAACTTGATGGTTTGGTTGGTCCCCATACTAACTTATATGAAAGGGCCTCTGCTTGGAGCGTTTCCGCTTTAAACAACAAACCGTTCATAAAAACGAAATTTTTCGAGAGAGAGAGAGTCGAAGTGCAATGCCGACGTCACACTGCATGTGCAGACCGCATAGCCTATTTTACGAGATGTTTCGTTATAATTATAATTTTTACTACTTTTTCTGAGTAAAACTGAATTCGTAAATTCGCCAAATGCAAAATGTGCAATAATAATAAGCTCATTCAGTTTTGAGCATTTAGAAAAACCTATGTTTTTGAATTGAATTTATTAAATGTTTCGTTTTAATTAAAACATTAATTTGATTCATTTTAAAAACCTATTACAAACACAGCAACCATAAAATAATAAAAAAAAAACATTTTTTTTGCTCCTTTTGCTTAGTGCGTCTTCCGGGTATAACAACGAAAAACCGCAGGTCCCTTGAAAGTCGTTATAACCGTTATAAATTTGTTATTAAATTATATATCATTATCATTAGTTTATTTTTGATTATTATTATTATTATTTTGATTTTTAGTAGTTAATTTGTCATTTTTTAATAACCCCCGACCTGTGAAAATTTGCAAAAAATGGGTTGCAGAAAAGTTACCAGATTTTGAAACTTTTGCACGATTTAAAAGTGAAATACCTCTCTGATATTTGGTATTTAAATATATATCTAGCTGCATTATTGGTTTATTTTTAAATTTTTGCCAATATTTTGTAATTTTTTATGACCCCCTACCTTTTTTTTTGGATTTTTTTACGATATTTTTTAAAACATTTTTTGTGGGAAATGTTTTTTTTTAATATTTTCGGAATTTTCAGGAACATTTTTTTGGGAATTTTTTTTGTTGGAAATGTTTTTGAAAACATTTATTTTTTTTGGGAAATTTTTGTGGTTTTTTGTGGGGAATTAATTTTTTTGTGAAATTTTTTTTTTTGTGGATTTTTTTGGGAAATTTTTGTGATTTTTTTTGTTGGGATTTTTTTTGGGAATTTTTTGTGTTTTTTTTTGGGATTTTTTTGCGAAATTTTTTGATTTTTTTTTTTTGAAAAAATTTTTTAGAAATTTTTGTGATTTTTTTTTTGGGAAATTTTTGTGATTTTTTAAAGAAATTTTTTTTTGGCAGTTTTTTGGTAAATTTTTGTGATTAAAAAAATTTTTTGGGAAATTTTTTGTCAAAATTTTTTTGGGAAATTTTGTGATTTAAAAAAAAAAAAAAATTTTTTTTGTGAAATTTTTTTATTTTTGCAAATTTTTGTTGTTTTTTTTGGAAATTTTGTTTTTAGGGAAGTTTTTGTGATTTTTTCTGAAAAAATCTTTTGGGAAATTTTTGTGATTTTTTTCTTGAAAATTTTTTTTTTGGGAAATTGTTTCTTGACAATTTTTTTTTGGAAAATTTTTTCTTGAAAATTTTTTTTTTTTGGGATTTTTTTGGAAAATTTTTATTTTTTGGAATTTTTTTTTTGAAAAATTTTTTTTTGGGAATTTGTTTTGGGACCTTTTTTTTAGAATTTTTTTTTATTGGGAAATTTTTGTGATTTTTTTTATGAAATTTTTTGGGAAATTTTTGTGATTTTTTTTTTTAATTGTTTTTTTTGGGAAATTTTTGTAATTTAAAAAAAAACTTTTTTGGGAATTATTTTTTTTTTTTTTTTAAAAAGTTTTTTTTGGAAAATTTTTGTGATTCTTTTTTTGAAATTTTTTTTGGGGAATTTTAATAATTTTTTTGAAAAGTTTTTTTTCGGAAATTTTTTGGAAAATTTTTGTGAAATTTTTTTGGGAAATTTTTGTTGTTTTTTTTTTGTCGAATTTTTTTTTGGGATTTTTTTTTGAAATTTTCTGGCAAATTTTTGTGTTTTTTTTTTGAGGATTTTTTTTTGATTTTTTTTGTGGTTTTTTTTTTCTTAAAATTTTTTTTCGAGAATTTTTGTTTTGTTTGGAAATTTTTGGGAATTTAAAAAAAAATTTTTTTAGGAAATTTTTGTGATTTTTTTAAGAAATTTTTTTTGGCAATTTTTTGAAAGATTTTTGTGATTTTTTTTTTTGGGAATTTTTTTTACCAATTTTTTTGGGAAATTTTTGTGATTTTTTTTTTTTAAATTTTTATTTTTCTGGGAAATTTTTGTAATTTAAAAAAAAAATTTTTTGGGAAATTTTTGTGAATTTTTTTGAAAAAAAATTTTTTTGGGAAATTTTTTTGGGAAAAATTTTTTTTTTGGGGAAATTTGTGATTTTTTTATGAATTTTTTTGGGAATTTTATTTTTAGCAATTTTTTGGGAATTTTTGTTATTTTTTTTTTCAATTTTTTTGGGAAATTTTTGTGATTTTTTTTTTTTAAATTTTTTGATTTTTTTTTTGAAAAATTTTTTTCAAATTTTTTTTTGGAAATTTTTTTTTTTGGGAAAGTTTTGTGCATTTTTTTTGAAAATTTTTGTGATTTAAAAAAAAAAATTTTTTTTTGGGGAATTTTTTTTTATCAATTTTTTGGGAAATTTTTGTGATTTTTTTTTTTTAAATTTTTTATTTTTTTGGGAAATTTTTTTAAATTTTTTTTTAATATTTTTTTTGGGAAATTTTTGTGATATTTAAAAAAAAAAAAAAAATTTTTTTGGGGAATTTTTGTATACCCTTGCAGAGCAAAGGGTATTATAATTTTGGCCAGAAGTTTGCAACGCAGTGAAGGAGACACCTGAGACCCCATAAAGTATATATTCTTGATCAGCATCACGATCTGAATCGACGTATGAATGTACGTCTGTCCGTCTGTCCGTCTGTCTGTCTGTCCATCTGTCCTCCTGTCCGTTTCTGCCCAAACTAGTCTCTCAGTTTTGAAGCTATCTTGCTGAAACTTTCCCAAAAAGGTGTGTAGTTATTGCACGCAGTATATATGTCGGAAGGGGCCGGATCGGGCAACTATATAGGATAGCTCCCATACAAGAGATTGAAATATAAAATTATAACGCCGTTGTTTTTGATCAGATCGACTTGATTCCTTCTAGATAGCGTTTTCTAGCCACTATTGAATTTTGTATAAAATTTTATCAAAATCGGATAACTCCACCATATAGCTGCCATACAAAAGATCAAAATATATATATATAAATAATGAAAAAAATTATAACATCGTTGTTTTTAATCCAACGAGCGGGATTTTCAAAACATTGAGGTTTTTAATAACCCCTGAATTGAGAAAAAAATTTCATTAAAATCCGACAACGTTATCATATAGCGGCCTTAGGAAAGATCGACAAATCTATATAGAAATACGGGAAATAAAACTATAAAATCGCTGTTTTTCATCAGACAAGCATAGTTTTTGGAATATAGAGTTTTCTAACTGCTCTTGAATTGCATATAAAATTTATATCATGATATATTGAAATATCATGACATATTATTGATATATCATGAACTATAACTACACACCTTTTGGCAAAGTTTCATCAAGATAGCTTTAAAACTGAGAGACTAGTTTGCGCGGAAACGCACAGACGGACAGACGTGCAGACGTATTCCGATTCTACTCGTGATGATTTTTAATTTATTTTATTTTTATATATTGATATATCAAATATATCATGATATAAATATATCATATAAATATCTCATGATATAAATATCTCATGATATAAATATCTCATGATATAATATCTCATGATATAAATATCTCATGATATAAAAATATCTCATGATATAAATATCTCATGATATAAATATCTCATGATATAAATATATCACGATATAAATATCTCATGATATAAATATCTTATGATATTTGATATTGATATATCATGATATCATGATTCATGATATATTGATATATCGTGATATATTGATATATTGATATCATGGTCGTGGGATAAAAAACAACGAAGGCATCAAGGATCACCCAGGAATTTCTGGACTCGTATGGCAAGTGGGCTAACAGGTGGAATATTGCCATAAATGGCAGGAAGTCGCAACATTGTAACTTTACTTTGAGAGGAAAGGTCCTACCCAGAGTCGAACTCCACGACGTCACCATCCCACAGTCACCGCAGGCGCAGTATCTGGGACGGATCCTAGATAAGCGGCTCACCTGGAAAGAACACACCAAGAAAATAACAGTCGGAGTAAACTCAGGAAGTTGAACTGGTTGCTTAAGCCAACGAGCAAGCTCAGCCTTGGCAACAAAGTGTTGCTGTATAAATCGATCGTGATGCCCTCGATTACATATTGCATTCAGATATGGGGCATGGCTTATATCTCATGATATAAATATCTCATGATATAATATAATATAATATAATATAATAAATATCCCATGATATATTGATGTATCATGATATCATGATATATTGATATATCATATATTGACATATCATGATTCATGGTGAATTCATTTGGTGAATTTTTGTGAACATTTTTTTTCGAAATTGAAATTTTTTGATTTTTTAAAATTTTTGTTTTGGGAAATTTTTTGATTTTTTTGGGGATTTTTTTGTTGTTTTTTTTTGAAAAAAAATTTTTTTGGGGAAATTTTTTGGGAAATATTTATTTGTGTGTTTTTTTTAAATTTTTATTTTTTTGGAAAAATTTATGTGATTTTTTTTTAACAAATTTTTTTGGGGACTTTTTTTATTTTTTAGGAAATTTTTTGAAAAATTTTTGTGATTTTTTTTTCAAAAAAAATTTATTTTTGGGGAATTTTTTTTTGGTAAATTTTTCTGATTTTTTTTTTTAAATTTTATTTTTGAGGATTTTTTTTATTTTTTGGGAAATTTTTTGAGAATTTTTTTAATTTTTTGGAGTTTTTTTTATTTTTGGGGAATTTTAATTTTTTTTTTGAAAATTTTTGTGATTTTTTTGAAATTTTTTTTTTTTTGAGTTTTTTGTGATTTAAAAAAAAAAAAATTTTTTTAATTTTTTTAGGAATTTTTTTTTTTTTGGAAATTTTTGTGATTTTTTTTGTGAATTTTTTTGGGGAATTTTTTTTAGCAATTTTTGGGAAATTTTTGTGATTTTTATTTTTTTTAATTTTTTATTTTTTTGGGAAATTTTTGTAATTTTTTTGAAAATTTTTGTGATTTAAAAAAAAAAAATTTTGTTTTGGGGAATTTGTTTATACCCTTGCAGAGCAAAGGGTATTATAATTTTGGCCAGAGTTTGCAACGCAGTAAAGGAGACACCTGAGACCCCATAAAGTATATATATTCTTGATCAGCATCACGATCTGAATCGAAATACGACTGTACGTCTGTCCGTCTGCCCGTCTGTCTGTCTGTCCGTCGTCCTCCTGTCCGTTTCTGCCCAAACTAGTCTCTCAGTTTTGAAGCTATCTTGCTAAAAACTTTCCCAAAAGGTGTGTAGTTATTGCACGCAGTATATATGTCGGAAGGGGCCGGATCGGGCAACTATATAGGATAGCTCCCATACAAGAGATTGAAATATAAAATTATAACGCCGTTGTTTTTGATCAGATCGACTTGATTCCTTCTAGATGGCGTTTTCTAGCCACTATTGAATTTTGTATAAAATTTTATCAAAATCGGATAACTCCACCATATAGCTGCCATACAAAAGATCAAAATATATATATATAAATAATGAAAAAAATTATAACATCGTTGTTTTTAATCCAACGAGCGGGATTTTCAAAACATTGAGGTTTTTAATAACCCCTGAATTGAGAAAAAAATTTCATTAAAATCCGACAACGTTATCATATAGCGGCCTTAGGAAAGATCGACAAATCTATATAGAAATACGGGAAATAAAACTATAAAATCGCTGTTTTTCATCAGACAAGCATAGTTTTTGGAATATAGAGTTTTCAACTGCTCTTGAATTGCATATAAAATTTATATCATGATATATTGAAATATCATGACATATTATTGATATATCATGAACTATAACTACACACCTTTTGGCAAAGTTTCATCAAGATAGCTTTAAAACTGAGAGACTAGTTTGCGCGGAAACGGACAGACGGACAGATGGACAGACGGACAGACGTACAGACGTACAGACGTACAGACGTACAGACGTACAGACGTACAGACGTATTCCGATTCTACTCGTGATGATTTTTATATTTATTTTATTTTTATATTGATTATATTGATTATCAAATATATCATGATATAAATATATCATATAAATATCTCATGATATAAATATCTCATGATATAAATATCTCATGATATAAATATCTCATGATATAAATATCTCATGATATAAATATCTCATGATATAAATATCTCATGATATAAATATCTCATGATATAAATATCTCATGATATAAATATCTCATGATATAAATATCTTTTGATATAAATATCTCATGATATAAATATCTCATGATATAAATATCTCAAGATATAAATATCTCATGATATCATGATATATTGATATATTGATATCATGATATCATGATATAATGATATAATGATATATTGATATATTGATATATTGATATATTGATATATTGATATATTGATATATTGATATATTGATATATTGATATATTGATATATTGATATATTGATATATTGATATATTGATATATTGATATATTGATATATTGATATATTGATATATTGATATATTGATATATTGATATATTGATATATTGATATATTGATATATTGATATATTGATATATTGATATATTGATATATTGATATATTGATATATTGATATATTGATATATTGATATATTGATATATTGATATATTGATATATTGATATATTGATATATTGATATATTGATATATTGATATATTGATATATTGATATATTGATATATTGATATATTGATATATTGATATATTGATATATTGATATATTGATATATTGATATATTGATATATTGATATATTGATATATTGATATATTGATATATTGATATATTGATATATTGATATATTGATATATTGATATATTGATATATTGATATATTGATATATTGATATATTGATATATTGATATATTGATATATTGATATATTGATATATTGATATATTGATATATTGATATATTGATATATTGATATATTGATATATTGATATATTGATATATTGATATATTGATATATTGATATATTGATATATTGATATATTGATATATTGATATATTGATATATTGATATATTGATATATTGATATATTGATATATTGATATATTGATATATTGATACATACATACATGATACATCAATATATCATGGGATATTTATTATATTATATTATATTATATCATGAGATATAAGCCATGCCCCATATCTGAATGCAATATGTAATCGAGGGCATCACGATCGATTTATACAGCAACACTTTGTTGCCAAGGCTGAGCTTGCTCGTTGGCTTAAGCAACCAGTTCAACTTCC
The DNA here is from genome assembly GCF_018152265.1 of Drosophila ficusphila. Lineage (NCBI taxonomy): Eukaryota > Metazoa > Arthropoda > Insecta > Diptera > Drosophilidae > Drosophila > Drosophila ficusphila. Next base: position 103,108 of record NW_025064089.1, on the reverse strand, counting down.
TGAGTTTACTCCGACTGTTATTTTCTTGGTGTGTTCTTTCCAGGTGAGCCGCTTATCTAGGATCCGTCCCAGATACTGCGCCTGCGGTGACTGTCGGATGGTGACGTCGTGGAGTTCGACTCTGGGTAGGACCTTTCCTCCCAAAGTAAAGTTACAATGTTGCGACTTCCTGCCATTTATGGCAATATTCCACCTGTTAGCCCACTTGCCATACGAGTCCAGAAATTCCTGGGTGATCCTTGATGCCTTCGTTGTTTTTTATCCCACGAGCATGATATCAATATATCATGATATCATGATATATCAATATATCATGAATCATGATATCATGATATATTGATATATCATGATATCATGATATGTATCATGATATATCAATACAGACGGACAGATGGACAGATGGACAGATGGACAGACGGACAGACGTACAGACGTACAGACGTATTCCGATTCTACTCGTGATGATTTTTATATTTATTTTATTTTTATATATTGATTATCAAATATATCATGATATAAATATATCATATAAATATCTCATGATATAAATATATCATATAAATATCTCATGATATAAATATCTCATGATATATTGATATATTGATATCATGATATATTGATATATTGATATATTGATATATTGATATATTGATATATTGATATATTGATATATTGATATATTGATATATTGATATATTGATATATTGATATATTGATATATTGATATATTGATATATTGATATATTGATATATTGATATATTGATATATTGATATATTGATATATTGATATATTGATATATTGATATATTGATATATTGATATATTGATATATTGATATATTGATATATTGATATATTGATATATTGATATATTGATATATTGATATATTGATATATTGATATATTGATATATTGATATATTGATATATTGATATATATTGATATATTGATATATTGATATATTGATATATTGATATATTGATATATTGATATATTCATATATTCATATATTCATATATTGATACATTGATATATTCATATATTGATATATTGATATATTGATATATTGATATATTGATATATTGATATATTGATATATTGATATATTGATATATTGATATATTGATATATTGATATATTGATATATTGATATATTGATATATTGATATATTGATATATTGATATATTGATATATTGATATATTGATATATTGATATATTGATATATTGATATATTGATATATTGATATATTGATATATTGATATATTGATATATTGATATATTGATATATTGATATATTGATATATTGATATATTGATATATTGATATATTGATATATTGATATATTGATATATTGATATATTGATATATTGATATATTGATATATTGATATATTGATATATTGATATATTGATATATTGATATATTGATATATTGATATATTGATATATTGATATATTGATATATTGATATATTGATATATTGATATATTGATATATTGATATATTGATATATTGATATATTGATATATTGATATATTGATATATTGATATATTGATATATTGATATATTGATATATTGATATATTGATATATTGATATATTGATATATTGATATATTGATATATTGATATATTGATATATTGATATATTGATATATTGATATATTGATATATTGATATATTGATATATTGATATATTGATATATTGATATATTGATATATTGATATATTGATATATTGATATATTGATATATTGATATATTGATATATTGATATATTGATATATTGATATATTGATATATTGATATATTGATATATTGATATATTGATATATTGATATATTGATATATTGATATATTGATATATTGATATATTGATATATTGATATATTGATATATTGATATATTGATATATTGATATATTGATATATTGATATATTGATATATTGATATATTGATATATTGATATATTGATATATTGATATATTGATATATTGATATATTGATATATTGATATATTGATATATTGATATATTGATATATTGATATATTGATATATTGATATATTGATATATTGATATATTGATATATTGATATATTGATATATTGATATATTGATATATTGATATATTGATATATTGATATATTGATATATTGATATATTGATATATTGATATATTGATATATTGATATATTGATATATTGATATATTGATATATTGATATATTGATATATTGATATATTGATATATTGATATATTGATATATTGATATATTGATATATTGATATATTGATATATTGATATATTGATATATTGATATATTGATATATTGATATATTGATATATTGATATATTGATATATTGATATATTGATATATTTATATTGATATATTGATATATTGATATATTGATATATTGATATATTGATATATTGATATATTGATATATATTGATATATTGATATATTGATATATTGATATATTGATATATTGATATATTGATATATTGATATATTGATATATTGATATATTGATATATTGATATATTGATATATTGATATATTGATATATTGATATATTGATATATTGATATATTGATATATTGATATATTGATATATTGATATATTGATATATTGATATATTGATATATTGATATATTGATATATTGATATATTGATATATTGATATATTGATATATTGATATATTGATATATTGATATATTGATATATTGATATATTGATATATTGATATATTGATATATTGAAATAATATATTGATATATTGTAAATTGATATATTGATATATTGATATATTGATAAAATATATTGATATATTGATATATTCCAAAAATTAAAATATTGATATATTAATAAAATCACAAAATTTCCCAAAAAATTTCAAGATATTAAAAATTTTTCAAAAAAATCACAAAATTTCCTAAAAAATAAAAAAAAATAAAAAAAAAATTTTTCAAAAAAAATTCAAAAGAATTTCCCAAACAAAATGAAATTAAAAAAAAAAATTTCACAAAAAAATTTCCAAAAAAAATTTAAAAATTTTCAAAAAAATTTAAAAAAATTTTCCAAAAAATTTAAAAAATTTTCCAAAAAAATTTAAAAAATTTTCCAAAAAAAATTAAAAAAATTTTCCAAAAAAATTTAAAAATTTTCAAAAAAATTTTTCTCAAAAAAAAAAATCACAAAATTTCCCAAAAAATTTCAAGACATTAAAAATTTTTCAAAAAAAAAAAATCACAAAAATTTCCCAAAAAAAATTCAAAATAAAAAAATTTAATTTCAAAAAAATTTCAAAAGAATTTCCCAAACAAAATGAAATTAAAAAAAAAAAAAATCACAAAATTTCCAAAAATAAATTAAAATTTTTCAAAAAATTTAAAAAATTTTCCAAAAAAAAATCAAAAAATTTTCCAAAAAAAAAATTTAAAAAATTTTCAAAAAAATTAAAAAATTTTCCAAAAAATTTTTTTCCAAAAAAAAAATTAAAAAATTCCCCAAAAAAATTCAAAAAAAATTTTCCAAAAAAATTTAAAAATTTCCCAAAAATTCAAAAATTTTTCAAAAAAAAATCACAAAAATTTCCAAAAAATTTCAAAAAAAATTTTCCAAAAAAAATTTAAAAAAAAAAAAATCTAAAAAATTTTCCAAAAAAATTAAAAAAATTTTCAAAAAAATTTTTTTACAAAAATTTCAAAAAAAATTTCCCCAAAAAAAAAATTTTCCAAAAAAAAATCAAAAAATTTCCAAAAAAACTTAAAAAAATTTTCAAAAAAAAAAATCAAAAATTTCCCAAAAAAATTCAAAATAAAAAAAATTTTTCAAAAAAAAAAATCACAAAAATTTCCCCAAAAAAAAATTTAAAAAATTTTCCAAAAAAATTTTCCAAAAAAATTCAAAAATTTCCAAAAAAATCAAAAAAATTCTTAAAAAAATCTTAAAAAATTTCCAAAAAAATTTAAAAAAAAAATTTTCAAAAAAAAATTCTTAAAAAAATTTTCAAAAAAAATTTCCAAAAAAAAATTTTCCAAAAAATTAAAAAATTTTCCAAAAAAATTTAAAAAATTTCCAAAAAAATTCAAAAAAAAATTTTTCAAAAAAATTAAAAATTCCAAAAAATTTCAAAAAAAAAAATCAAAAAATTTAAAAAATTTTCCAAAAAAAAATTTTCCAAAAATTTAAAAAATTTCCAAAAAAATTTAAAAATTTTCCAAAAAATTTCCACAAAAAATTTCCCAAAAAAATTTCCAAAAAAAAAAAATTTCCCAAAAAAAAAAATAAAAAATTTCAAAAAAATTTCCCAAAAAAAATCTCAAAACAAAAAATTTTCCAAAAAAAAAAAAATTTCCCCAAAAAATTCAAAAAATTTAAAATTTTCCAAAAAAATTTAAAAAATTTCAAAAAAAATTTAAAATTTTCCAAAAAATTTAAAATTTTCCAAAAAAATTTAAAATTTTCCAAAAAAATTTAAAAATTTTCAAAAAATTTAAAAAATTTTCAAAAAAAATTTCAAAAATTTTCCAAAAAATTTAAAAAATCTTTCCAAAAAAATTTAAAAATCTTCCAAAAAAATTTAAAAATTTTCCAAAAAATTTAAAAAAATCTTCCAAAAAAATTTAAAAAATTTTCCAAAAAATTTAAAAAAATTTTCCAAAAAAAATTTAAAAAATTTTCCAAAAAAATTTAAAAAATTCCAAAAATTCCAAAAAATCAAAAAATTTTCAAAAAATCCAAAAATTTCCCAAAAATTTCAAGACATTAAAAATTTTTCAAAAAAATCTTAAAAAATTTCCCAAAAAATTTCAAAAAAAAATTTCCAAAAATTTCAAAAAAATTTCCCAAAAAAATTTAAAAAAATCAAAAAAATTTCCAAAAAATTTTTTAAAAATTCAAAAAATTTTCCAAAAAAATATTAAAAAAAAATTTTCCAAAAAAAAATCAAAAATTTTCCAAAAAAATTTAAAAAAATTTTCCAAAAAAATTTAAAAAATTTTCCAAAAAATTTAAAAAATTTTCCAAAAAAATTTAAAAAATTTTCCAAAAAATTTAAAAAATTTTCCAAAAAAATTTAAAAAATTTTCCAAAAAATTTTAAAAAATTTTCAAAAAAATTTAAAAAATTTTCAAAAAAAATTAAAAAATTTTTCCAAAAAAATCCCCAAAAATTCCCAAAAAATTTTAAAACATTAAAAATTTTTCAAAAAAAAATCACAAAATTTCCCCAAAAAAATTATCAAAAAAAATTTTCCAAAAAAAAAAAAAATTTTCCCAAAAAAAAAAATTTAAAAAAAAAACTAAAAAATTTCCAAAAAATTTTTCCAAAAAATTTAAAAAATTTTCCAAAAAAAAAAAATTTCCCAAAAAAAAAATTTTTTAAAAAAAATCCAAAAAATTTCCAAAAATTTAAAAAATTTTCAAAAAAATTTAAAAAATTTTCCAAAAAATTAAAAAATTTTCCAAAAAAATTTAAAAAATTTTCCAAAAAATTTAAAAAATAAAAATTTTCAAAAAAAAATTAAAAAAATTTTCCAAAATTTTCCAAAAATTTAAAAAATTTTCCAAAAAATTTAAAAAATTTTCAAAAAAATTTAAAAATTTTCCAAAAAAATTTAAAATTTTCCAAAAAATTTTCCAAAAATTTAAAAATTTTCAAAAATTTAAAAATTTTCCAAAAATTTAAAAAAATTTTCAAAAAAAATTTAAAAATTTTCCAAAAAATTTAAAAAATTTTCCAAAAAAATTAAAAAAATTTTCCAAAAAAATTTAAAAAATTTTCCAAAAAAAAATTTAAAAAATTTCCCAAAAAAAACATTAAAAAAATTTTCAAAAAAACTTCAAAAAATTTTTCCAAAAAAAAATTTTCCAAAAAAATTTCCCAAAAAATTCCAAAAAATTTCAAAAAAAAAAATTTAAAAATTAAAAAATAAAAAATCAAAAAATCACAAATTTTCCAAAAAAAATTTAAAAATTTCCAAAAAAATTTAAAAATTTTCAAAAAATTTAAAAAAATTTCCAAAAAAAAATTTAAAAAAATTTAATAAAATTTCCAAAAAAAATTAAAAATTTCAAAAAATTCAAAAAATTTCCAAAAAAATTTAAAAAATTTCCCAAAAAAATCTCAAAAATTTAAAAAATTTTTACAAAAAAAAATCACAAAAATTTCAAAAAAATTTAAAAATTTTCAAAAAATTTAAAAAATTTTCAAAAAAAAAATCACAAAAATTTCCCAAAAAATTTCAAAATAAAAAAAATTTTTCAAAAAATTAAAAAAATTCCCAAATAAAATGAAATTAAAAAAAAAAATCAAAAATTTCAAAAAAATTTAAAAATTTTCCAAAAATTTAAAAATCTTCCAAAAAATTAAAAAATTTTCCAAAAAAAAATTTAAAAATTTTCCAAAAAAATTTAAAAAATTTTCAAAAAAATTTAAAAATTTTCCAAAAAAATTTAAAAAATTTTCCAAAAAAATTAAAAAATTTTCCAAAAATAAAAATTTTCCAAAAAATTCTAAAAAATTTTCCAAAAAAATTTCAAAAAAAAAAATTTTCCAAAAAAAATTTCCCAAAAAATTTCAAAATAAAAAAAAATTTTCAAAAAAAAAATTCAAAAAAATTCCAAAATAAAAAAATTTCCAAAAAAAAATCAAAAATTTTCCAAAAAATTTAAAAAAATTTCCAAAAAAATTTAAAAATTTTCAAAAAAATTTAAAAAATTTTCCAAAAAATTTAAAAAATTCAAAAAAAATTTAAAAAAATTTTCAAAAAAATTTAAAAAATTTTCAAAAAATTTAAAAATTTTCCAAAAAATTTAAAAAATTTTCCAAAAAAATTTAAAAAATTTTCCAAAAATTAAAAAATTTTCAAAAAAATTTAAAAAATTTTCCAAAAAAATTTAAAAATTTTCCAAAAAAATTTAAAAAAAATTTTCCAAAAAATTTAAAAATTTTCCAAAAAAATTTTAAAAATTTCCAAAAAAATTTAAAAATTTTCCAAAAAATTCAAAAATTTAAAAAAAAATTTTCTCAAAAAAATTAAAAAAAATCTTCCAAAAAATTTCAAAAAAATTTTTTCAAAAAAAATCACAAAAATTCCCAAAAATTTCAAAAAATTTAAAAATTTCAAAAAAAAATTTAAAAATTTTCCAAAAAAATTTAAAAAAAATATCCAAAAAATTCCAAAAAAATTTAAAAATTTTCAAAAAAAAAAAAATTTCCCAAAAAAATTTAAAATTTCCAAAAATTTAAAAAATTTTCCAAAAAAATTAAAAATTTTCCAAAAAATTTAAAAATAAAAATTTTCCAAAAAAATTTAAAAATTTTTCCAAAAAAAAAAAATTTTCCAAAAAATTTAAAAATTTTCAAAAAAATTAAAAAATTTTCCAAAAAAAATTAAAAAAATTTTCCAAAAAATTTAAAAAATTTTCCAAAAAAATTTTAAAAATTTTCAAAAAAAATTCAAAAATTTCCCAAAAAATTTCAAAAAAAAAATTCCAAAAAATTTAAAAAAATTTCCAAAAAATTTCAAAAAAATTTCCAAAAAAAAAAAAATTTTCCCCAAAAAAAATTCAAAAATTCAAAATAAAAATTTTCCAAAAAAAAATTCAAAAAATTTCCCAAAAAAATTTTTTCAAAAAAAAATCACAAAATTTCCAAAAAATTTAAAAAAAATTTCAAAAAAAAAATTTAAAAAATTTTCCAAAAAAAATTTAAAAATTTTCCAAAAAAATTTAAAAAAATTTCCAAAAATTTTAAAAAATTTAAAAATTTTCAAAAAATAAAATTTTCTCAAAAAAAAAATTCAAAAAAATTTAAAAAATTTTCCAAAAATTTAAAAATTTTCCAAAAAATTACAAAAATTTTCAAAAAATTTCAAAAAAAATTTCAAAAAATCCAAAAAATTTCCCAAAAAAAAAAATTTAAAAAAAAAAATTAAATTCCCAAAAAAATTTTTTAAAAAAAATTAAAAAAATTTTCAAAAAAAAAAATTTCAAAAACAAAAAAATTAAAAAAAATTTCCAAAAAAATTTAAAAATTTTCAAAAAAATTTAAAAAATTTTCAAAAAAAATTAAAAAATTTTCCAAAAAATTTTAAAAATTTTCCAAAAAATATTAAAAATTTTCAAAAAAAATTTAAAAAAAATTTAAAAAAATTTTTCTCAAAAAAAATAAAAAAATTTCCCAAAAAATTTCAAGACATTAAAAATTTTTCAAAAAAAATTCAAAAAATTTCAAAAATTTAAAAAAAAATTTCAAAAAAAAAAAAACCAAAAAATTTCCCCAAAAAAATTTAAAAAAAAAAAAACAAAAAATTTCCCAAAAAAATTTAAAAAATTTTCCAAAAAAAAATTTCCCAAAAACCTTAAAATTTTCAAAAAAAAATAAAAAAATTTCCAAAAAAAATTTAAAAAATTTTCCAAAAATTTAAAATTTTCCAAAAAATTTAAAAATTTCCAAAAAAATTATAAAAATTTTCCAAAAAACCCTAAAAAATTTAAAAAATTTTCCAAAAAATTTAAAAATTTTCAAAAAATTTAAAAAATTTTCCAAAAAAATTTAAAAATTTTCCAAAAAATTAAAAAATTTTCAAAAAAAAAATCACAAAAATTTCCCAAAAAAATTCAAAATAAAAAAAAAAATTTTCAAAAAAAATTTAAAAAATTTCCCAAAAAAAAAAAAAAAAATCAAAAAATTTCAAAAAAATTTAAAAAATTTCCAAAAAAATTTAAAAAATTTTCCAAAAAAATTAAAAAAATTTTCCAAAAAAATTTAAAAAATTTCCAAAAAAATATTAAAAATTCAAAAAATTCAAAAAAATTTTTCTCAAAAAAAAAAAATCTACAAAAATTCCAAAAAATTTAAAAAAATTTTCAAAAAAAAATCAAAAAATTTAAAAAATTTTCCAAAAAAAAATTTCAAAAAAAAAAAAATTTCCAAAAAATTTAAAAATTTTCCAAAAAAAAAATTTAAAAAATTTTCCAAAAAATTTAAAAAAATTTTCCAAAAAAATTTAAAAAATCCTTCCAAAAAAAAAAAAAAAATTTAAAAAAAAATCTCAAAAAATTTCCAAAAAAAAAATTTCCAAAAATTTCAAAAAAAAATTTAAAAAATTTTCCAAAAAAAAAAAAATCCACAAAAATTTCCCAAAAAATTTCAAAAAAAAAAAATTTTTCCAAAAAATTCAAAAAATTTCCCAAAAAAATGAAATTAAAAAAAAAAAAAATCACAAAATTTCCAAAAAAAAAATTTAAAAAAAATAAAAATTTCAAACAAAAATTTTAAAAAAATTTTCAAAAAAAATTTAAAAAATTTTCCAAAAAAATTTAAAAATTTTCCAAAAATTAAAAAAATTTTTCCAAAAAAAATTTAAAAATTTTCCAAAAAATTTCCAAAACAAAAAATTTTCCAAAAAAAAATCAAAAAATTTCCAAAAAATTTAAAAAAAATTTCCAAAAAAAAAATTTTAAAAAAAAATAACAAAAATTTCCCAAAAAAATTTAAAAAATCTTCAAAAAAAAAAATTTTCAAAAAAAAAAATTTCCCAAAAAATTTAAAAAATTTTCCAAAAAAATTAAAAAATTTTCCAAAAAATTTAAAAAAATTTTCCAAAAAATTTAAAAATTTTCCAAAAAAATTTAAAAATTTTCCAAAAAAATTTAAAAAATTTTCCAAAAAAATTTAAAAAAATTTTCCAAAAAATTTAAAAAATTTTCCAAAAATTTAAAAAATTTCCAAAAAATTTTCAAAAAATTTAAAAAATTTTCAAAAAAATTAAAAATTTTCCAAAAAATAAAAATTTTCAAAAAAATTTAAAAAATTTTCCAAAAAAATTTAAAAAATTTTCCAAAAAAAAAATTTCCAAAAAAATTTAAAAAATTTTCCAAAAAATTTAAAAAATTTTCCAAAAAAATTTAAAAAATTTTCCAAAAAATTTAAAAATTTTCCAAAAAAATTTAAAAAATTTTCCAAAAAATTTAAAAATTTTCCAAAAAAAAAATTTAAAAAAATTTTCCAAAAAAATTTAAAAAAATTTTCCAAAAAATTAAAAAATTTTCCAAAAAAATTAAAAAATTTTCCAAAAAATTTAAAAATTTTCCAAAAAAATTTAAAAATTTTCCAAAAAAATTAAAAAATTTTCAAAAAATTTAAAAATTTTCCAAAAAAATTTAAAAATTTCAAAAAAATTAAAAAAATTTCCCAAAAATTTCAAAAAAAATTTTTCAAAAAAATCACAAAAATTTCCCAAAAAAATTTCAAAAAAAAAAAAAATTTTCAAAAAAATTCAAAAGAATTTCCCAAACAAAATGAAATTAAAAAAAATCAAAAATCAAAAATTTCCAAAAAATTTAAAAAATTTTCCAAAAAAATTTAAAAATTTTCCAAAAAATTAAAAAAATTTCCAAAAAAATTAAAAATTTTCCAAAAAATTTAAAAAATTTTCCAAAAAATTTAAAAAATTTTCCAAAAAAATTTAAAAATTTTCCAAAAAAATTTAAAAAAAAATCAAAAAATTTCCCAAAAAATTTAAAAAAAATTTTTCCAAAAAAAAAAATCAAAAAATTTCCCAAAAAATTCAAAATTAAAAAAAAAATTTTCAAAAAAATTTAAAAAAATTTCCCAAAAAAATAAATTTAAAATTTTCCAAAAAAATCAAAAATTTTCCAAAAAAATTTAAAAAATTTTCCAAAAAATTCAAAATTTTCCAAAAAAAAAATTTAAAAATTTTCAAAAAAATTTAAAAAATTTCCCAAAAAAATTTAAAAATTTAAAAAAATTTAAAAAAAAAAATTTCCAAAAAATTTAAAAAATTTTCAAAAAAATTTAAAAATTTTCCAAAAAATTTAAAAAATTTTCCAAAAAAATTAAAAAATTTCCAAAAAAAATCTAAAAAATTTCAAAAAAATAAAAAAATCTTCAAAAAAATTTAAAAATTTTCAAAAAAAAAATTTAAAAAAATCACAAAAATTTCAAAAAAATTTAAAAAATTTTCAAAAAATTTAAAAAATTTCAAAAAAAATAAAAAATTCCAAAAATTTAAAAATTTTCCAAAAAAAAAAAAAATTTAAAAATTTCAAAAATCCTTCAAAAATTAAAAATTTTCCAAAAAAAAATTTAAAAAATTTTCAAAAAATTTTCCAAAAAATTTAAAAAAAATTTCCAAAAAAATTTAAAAAATTTTCCAAAAATTTAAAAATTTTCAAAAAAATTTAAAAATTTTCCAAAAAATTTAAAAAAAAATTTAAAAAATTTTCCAAAAAAATTTAAAAAATTTTCCAAAAAATTTAAAAAATTTCAAAAAAATTTCAAAAAATTTCCAAAAAATTTCCCAAAAATTTTCAAAAAATTTAAAAAAATTTCAAAAAAAAAAATTTAAAAAATTTCCAAAAAAAATTTAAAAAATTTTCAAAAAAATTTTTTAAAATTTTCCAAAAAATTTAAAAATTTTCCAAAAAATCAAAAATTTCCCAAAAAAAATTAAAAAAAAAAAAAATTTAAAAAAATTTTCCAAAAAATTTAAAAAATTTCCAAAAAATTTAAAAAAATTTTCCAAAAAATTTAAAAATTTTCCAAAAAAATTTAAAAATTTTCCAAAAAAATTTAAAAAATTTTCCAAAAAATAAATTAAAAATTTAAAAATTTTCCAAAAAATTTAAAAAATTTTCAAAAAAATTTAAAAAATTTCATCAAAAAATTAAAAAATTTTCCCAAAAAATTTAAAAAATTTTCAAAAAAATTTAAAAATTTCCAAAAAAAAAAAATTTCAAAAACAAAAAATTCCCAAAAAATTTCAAAACATTAAAATTTTTCAAAAAAAAAATCACAAAAATTTCCCAAAAAATTTAAAAAATTTTCCAAAAAATTTAAAAAATTTCCAAAAAATAAAATTCCAAAAATTCCAAAAAATTTTCAAAAAAAAAAATCCAAAAAATTTAAAAAATTTCCAAAAAAATTTAAAAAATTTTCCAAAAAAATTAAAAAATTTTCCAAAAAATTTAAAAAATTTTCAAAAAAAATTTAAAAATTTTCCAAAAAAAAATTTAAAAATTTTCCAAAAAAAAATTTCAAAAAAATTTTCCAAAAAATTTAAAAAATTTTCCAAAAAAATTTCAAAACTTTCCAAAAATTTAAAAAAAAAAAAATTCAAAAAAATTTTCAAAAAAAAATCAAAAAATTTTTCCAAAAAAATTAAAAAAATTTTCCAAAAAAAAAATTAAAAAATTTCCAAAAAAATCAAAAAAAAATTTTCCAAAAAATTTAAAAAAATTTCCCAAAAAAAATTTAAAAATCATAAAAATTTAAAAAATTTCAAAAAATTTAAAAAATTTTCCAAAAAAATTTAAAAAATTTTCAAAAAATTTAAAAAATTTTCCAAAAAATTTAAAAAATTTTCCAAAAAAATTTAAAAAATTTTCAAAAAATTTCAAAAATTTCCAAAAAATTTAAAAAAATTTTCAAAAAATTTTCAAAAAAATTTAAAAAATTTTCAAAAAAATTTAAAAAATTTTCAAAAAAATTAAAAATTTTCCAAAAAAAATATTAAAATTAAAAAAATTAAAATTTTCCAAAAAATTTAAAATTTTCCAAAAAAAATTTTAAAAAAATAACAAAAAAAATTTTCCAAAAAAAAATTAAAAAATTTTCCAAAAAAATTTAAAAAATTTTCAAAAAAATTTAAAAAATTTTCCAAAAAATTTAAAAAATTTTCCAAAAAAATTTAAAAAAAATTAAAATTTTCCAAAAAATTTAAAAATTTTCCAAAAAATTTAAAAATTTTCCAAAAAAATTTCAAAAAATTAAAAATTTTCCAAAAAATTTAAAAAAATTTCCAAAAAATTTAAAAAAATTTCCAAAAAAAAAAAAAATTTTCAAAAAAATTTAAAAAAAATTCCAAAAAATTTTTTAAAAAAATTTTCCAAAAAATTTAAAAAAAAATTTTTCCAAAAAATTTAAAAAATTTCCAAAAAATTTAAAAAATTTCCAAAAAATTTAAAAAAATTTTCCAAAAAAATTTAAAAAATTTTCCAAAAAAATTTAAAAAATTTCCAAAAAAATATTAAAAAATTTCAAAAAAATTTAAAAAATTTTCCAAAAAATTTAAAAATTTTCCAAAAAAATTTAAAAAATCTTCCAAAAAAATTTAAAAAATTTTCCAAAAAATTTAAAAATTTCCAAAAATTTAAAATTTCCAAAAAATTTAAAAATTTTTCAAAAAATTTCACAAAAATTTCCCAAAAATCAAAACAAAAAAATTTTCAAAAAAAAAAAATCAAAAAATTTCCAAAAAAATTTAAAAAAAAAAAACAAAAAATTTCCAAAAAAATTTAAAAAATTTTCCAAAAATTTAAAAATTTCAAAAAAATTTAAAAATTTTCCAAAAAATTTAAAAATTTTCCAAAAAAATTTAAAAAATTTTCCAAAAAAAAAATTAAAAAAATTTAAAAAAAATCAAAAAATTTAAAAAAATTTCAAAAAAAAAAAAATTTTCAAAAAAAAAATTAAAAAAATTTAAAAAATTTCAAAAAATTTAAAATTTTTCAAAAAAATTTAAAAATTTCCAAAAAAAAATTCAAAAAAAAAAAATTTTTCAAAAAAATTTAAAAAAATTTCCCAAAATTTAAAAATTTCCAAAAAAATTTAAAAATTTTCCAAAAAATTTAAAAAATTTTTCCAAAAAATTTAAAAAATTTTCCAAAAAAATTTAAAAAATTTTCCAAAAAATTAAAAATTTTTCAAAAAAATTTAAAAAATTTCCCAAAAATTTAAAAAAAAAATTCAAAAAAAATTTAAAAATTTTCCAAAAAATTTCAAAAAAATTTTCCAAAAAAAAAAATCAAAAAAATTTCCAAAAAAAAAAATTTAAAAAAATTTTCCAAAAAAATTTTTAAAATTTTCCAAAAAATTTCAAAATTTTCCAAAAAAAAATTTTTCAAAAAAAATTAAAAAATTTTCCCAAAAAATTTAAAAAATTTTCCAAAAAAAATTTTAAAAATTTTCCAAAAAAAAATCAAAAAAATTTTCCAAAAAATTTAAAAAAAATTTTCCAAAAAAAAAAATAAAAATTTTCAAAAAAAAATTTCCAAAAAAAAAAATTTTCAAAAAAAAAAAATTTTCCAAAAAAATTTCAAAAAATTTCAAAAAAATTTAAAAATCTCCAAAAAAATTTAAAAAATTTTCCAAAAAAAATTAAAAAATTTTCAAAAAAATTTAAAAATTTTCCACAAAAATTTCAAAATTAAAAAATTTTCAAAAAAAAATCAAAAAATTTCCCAAAAATTTAAAAAAAAAATTTTCCAAAAAAAAAAAAATTTCCCAAAAAATTAAAAATTTTCCAAAAAATTTAAAAAAATTTCCCAAAAAAATTTTTAAATTTCAAAAAAATTAAAAATCCAAAAAAAAATTTTCCAAAACAAAAAATTTCCAAAAAATTTAAAAAATTTCCCAAAAAAATTTAAAAAAATTTTCCAAAAAATTTAAAATTTTCCCAAAAAAAAAAATTAAAAAATTTTCCAAAAAATTTAAAAAAATTTTCCAAAAAATTTAAAAAATTTTCCAAAAAAAAATTTAAAAAATTTTCCAAAAAATCTTTCCAAAAAATTTAAAAAATTTAAAAAATTTCCAAAAAAATTAAAAAAATTTTCCAAAAAAAATTAAAAATTTTCCAAAAAAATTCAAAAAAAAAAATTTTCAAAAAATTTAAAAATTTTCAAAAAATAAAAAAAAAAAAAAAAAATTTAAAAATTTTCCAAAAAAATTTAAAAATTTTCCAAAAAAATTTAAAAAATTTTCCAAAAAAATTTAAAAAATTTTCCAAAAAAATTTAAAAAAATTTCCAAAAAAATTTAAAAAATTTTCCAAAAAATTTAAAAAATTTTCAAAAAAATTCAAAAAATTTTCAAAAAATTTTCAAAAAAAAAATTTAAAAAAATTTCCCAAAAAATTTTAAAAAAACTTCAAAAAAATTTAAAAAATTTTCCAAAAAAATTTTAAAAATCCAAAAAATTTTCAAAAAAATTTTCCAAAAAATTTAAAAAAATCCAAAAAAATTTCCCAAAAAAAAAAAATTTCCAAAAAATTTAAATTTTCCAAAAAATTAAAAAAAATTTCCAAAAAATTTAAAAATTTCCCAAAAAATTTAAAAAATTTTCAAAAAAAATTCAAAAAAATTTCCCAAAAAAATAAATTAAAAAAATTTTCAAAAAAATTCAAAAAAAAATTTTCAAAAAAATTTAAAAATTTTTCCAAAAAATTTAAAAATTTTCCAAAAAATTTAAAAATTTTCCAAAAAATTTAAAAAATTTTCCAAAAAAAATTTAAAAATTTTCCAAAAAATTTTTCTCAAAAAAAAATCAAAAAAATTAAAAATTTCAAAACATTAAAAATTTTCAAAAAAAAATCACAAAAATTTCCCAAAAAAAAATTCAAAATAAAAAAAATTTTTCAAAAAAAATTAAAAAAAATTTCCAAAAAAATAAATTAAAAAAAAAAATTTTTCAAAAAAATTTAAAAATTTTCCAAAAAAATTAAAAAATTTTCCAAAAAAATTAAAAAAATTTCCAAAAAATTTAAAAAATTTCCAAAAAATTTAAAAATTTTCCAAAAAATTTAAAAAATTTCCCAAAAAATATTAAAAAAAAAAAAAATCACAAAATTTCCAAAAAATTTCCAAAAAATTAAAAAAAATTTTTTCCAAAAAATTTAAAAATTTTCAAAAAAATTTAAAAAATTTTCAAAAAAATTTAAAAAATTTTCCAAAAAAAATTAAAAAATTTCCAAAAAATTTTCAAAAACAAAAAAATTTTTCAAAAAATTTCAAAAAAATTTCCAAAAAAAAATCCAAAAATTTAAAAAATAAAAATTTAAAAATTTCCAAAAAAATTTAAAAAATTTTCCAAAAAAAAATTAAAAATTTTCAAAAAAATTTAAAAAAATTTCCAAAAAAATTTAAAAAATTTTCCAAAAAATTTAAAAAATTTCCAAAATTTAAAAATTTTCCAAAAAATTTAAAAAATTTTCCAAAAAATTAAAAAAATTTTCCAAAAAATTAAAAAATTTTCAAAAAATTTCAAAAAATTTTCCAAAAAATTTTCCAAAAAATTTAAAAATTTTTCAAAAAATTAAAATTTTCCAAAAAAATTTAAAAAATTTTCAAAAAAATTTAAAAAAATTTTCCAAAAAATTTAAAAATTTTCCAAAAAAATCAAAAAAATTTCCCAAAAAAAAATTAAAAATTTTCCAAAAAAAAAATTTTCCAAAAAATTTAAAAAATTTCTTCCAAAAAATTTAAAATTTCAAAAAAAAAAAAATTTTCCAAAAAATTTAAAAAATTTCCCAAAAAAATTAAAAAATTCTCCAAAAAACAAAAAAAATTTTCCAAAAAAATTTAAAAAATTTTTCAAAAAAATTTAAAAAATTTTCAAAAAATTTAAAAAATCTCCCAAAAAAATTTAAAAATTTTCCAAAAAATAAAAATTTTCCAAAAAAATTTAAAAATTTTCCAAAAAATAATTTTTCAAAAAATTCTTTCAAAAATTTTCAAAAAAAATTTTCCAAAAAATTTCAAAAAATTAAAAAAAAATTTTCAAAAAAAAATTCAAAAATTTTCCAAAAAAATAAAAATCAAAAAAAAAAAAATTTTCAAAAAAATTCAAAAATTTCCCAAACAAAAAATTTAAAAAAAAAAAATTACAAAATTTCCAAAAAATTTAAAAAATTTTCCAAAAAAATTTAAAAAATTTTCCAAAAAAATTTAAAAAATTTTCCAAAAAATTTAAAAATTTTCCAAAAAAATTTAAAAATTTTCAAAAATTTAAAAAATTTTCCAAAAAAAAAAATTTCAAAAAAATTTCAAAAAAATTTCCAAAATTTAAAAATTTTTCAAAAAATTAAAAATTTTCCAAAAAAAATAAAATTTTCCAAAAAAATTTAAAAAAATTTCCAAAAAAATTAAAAAATTTTCAAAAAAATTTAAAAAATTTTCCAAAAATTTTCAAAAAAAAAATTTTCCAAAAAAATAAAAAATTTCCAAAAAATTTAAAAAATTTCAAAAAAATTTAAAAAATTTTCAAAAAAATTTAAAAAATTTTCAAAAAATTAAAAATTTCCAAAAAATTTCCAAAAAATTTAAAAAAAATTTTCAAAAAAAAAATTAAAAAATTTTCCAAAAAAATTTAAAAATTTTCAATTAAAAATTTTCCAAAAAATTTAAAAAATTTTCCAAAAAATTTAAAATTTTCCAAAAAATTTTTAAAAAATTTTCAAAAAAAATTTAAAAAAATTTTCCAAAAAATTTAAAAAAATTTCCAAAAAATTTAAAAAATTTTCAAAAAAATTTAAAAAATTTTCCAAAAAAATAAAAAAATTTCCAAAAAATTTAAAAAATTTCAAATTAAAAAATTTTCCAAAAAATAAAAAATTTCCAAAAAATTTAAAAAATTTCCCAAAAAATAAAAAAAATTTAAAAAAAAAAAATTTTTCAAAAAAAAAAATTAAAAATTTTCCAAAAAAATTTCACAAAAATTTTCCAAAAAAAAAATTTTCCAAAAAAATTTAAAAAATTTCCAAAAAAATTAAAATTTTCCAAAAAAATTTTAAAAAAATTTTCCAAAAAATAAAAAATTTTCAAAAAAAAAAATTAAAAAAATTTTCCAAAAAAATTTAAAAATTTTCCAAAAAATTTAAAAAATTTTCCAAAAAATTAAAAATTTTCCAAAAAATTAAAAATTTTCCAAAAAAATTTAAAAATTTTCCAAAAAAATTTAAAAATTTCCAAAAAATTTTTTCAAAAAAAAAAAAATCACAAAAATTTCCCAAAAATTTCAAAACATTAAAAATTTTTCAAAAAAATTCAAAAATTTCCCAAAAAATCAAAATAAAAAAAATTTTCAAAAAAATTTAAAAAATTTCCCAAAAAAATTAAAAATTTTCCAAAAAAAATTAAAAATTTTCCAAAAAAAATTTAAAAAATTTTCAAAAAAATTTAAAAAATTTTCCAAAAAAATTTAAAAAATTTTCCAAAAATTTTCAAAAAAATTTAAAAAATTTTCCAAAAAATTTAAAAAATTTTCCAAAAAAATTTAAAAACTTTTCAAAAAAATTAAAAAATTTCCCAAAAAAAAAATTTAAAAATTTTCCAAAAAATTTAAAAATTTTCCAAAAAAATTTTCCAAAAAAAAAAATTAAAAAAAATTTCCAAAAAATTTAAAAATTTTCCAAAAAATTTAAAAATTTTCCAAAAAATTTAAAAATTTTCCAAAAAATTTCCCAAAAAATTTCAAAATAAAATTTAAAAAAAAAAACAAAAATTTCCCAAAAATTTAAAAAATTTTCAAAAAAAATTTTCAAAAAAATTTCAAAAAAAAAATTTTCCAAAAAAAAAATTAAAAAATTTCAAAAATTTAAAAATTTTCCAAAAAAATTTAAAAAAATTTTCCAAAAAAATTTAAAAAATTTCCAAAAAAATTTAAAAAATTTTTCCAAAAAATTTAAAAAAATTTCCAAAAAATTTAAAATTTTCCAAAAAAAATTTAAAAAATTTTCCAAAAATTTAAAAAAATTTTCCAAAAAAAAATTTAAAAAATTTTTCCAAAAAATTTAAAAATTTCCAAAAAATTTAAAAATTTTCCAAAAAATTTCTCCAAAAAATTTAAAAAAATTTCCAAAAAATTAAAAAATTTTCCAAAAAAAAAAAAAATTTAAAATTTCCAAAAAAATCAAAAATTTCCAAAAAAATTTAAAAAATTTCAAAAAAATTTAAAAATTTTTCAAAAAATTTAAAAAAATTTCCCAAAAAATTTAAAAAAATAAAAAAAAAAAAATTTCCAAAAAAATTTAAAAAAAAATTTTCAAAAAAATTTTCCTCAAAAAAAAATTTTCAAAAAATTTAAAAATTTTCCAAAAAATTTAAAAAATTTTCCAAAAAATTTAAAAATTTTCCAAAAAAATTTAAAAATTTCCAAAAAAATTTAAAAAATTTTCCAAAAAATTAAAAAATTTTCAAAAAAACTAAAAAAAATTTCCCAAAATTTAAAATTAAATTAAAAAAAAAAAAAAAAATTTCCAAAAAAAAAATTTCAAAAAATTTAAAAAAAATTTTCAAAAAAATTTAAAAAATTTTCAAAAAAATTTAAAAATTTTCCAAAAAATTTAAAAATTTTCCAAAAATTTAAAAAATTTCCAAAAATTTAAAAAATTTTCCAAAAAATTTAAAAAATTTTCCAAAAAATTCAAAAAAATTTTCAAAAAAATTAAAAATTTTCCAAAAAATTTAAAAAATTTTCCAAAAAAAATTTAAAAAATTTTTCAAAAAAATTTAAAAAATTTCCAAAAATTTCAAAAAATTTAAAAAAAAAATTTCCAAAAAATTAAAATTTAAAAATTTTTCAAAAAAATTTAAAAAATTTCAAAAAAATTTAAAAAAAAAAATTTCAAAAAAATTAAAAAAATTTCCCAAAAAAATTTTTCAAAAAAAAAATTTAAAAATTTTCAAAAAAATTTAAAAAATTAAAATTTCCAAAAAAAAATTTAAAAAATTTTCCAAAAAAAAAATTTAAAAAATTTTCAAAAAATTTAAAAAATTTTCCAAAAAAAATTAAAAAATTTCAAAAAATTTAAAAATTTTCCAAAAAATTTAAAAAATTTCCAAAAAATTTAAAAAATTTTCCAAAAAAATTAAAAAAAAAAAAAATTTAAAAAAATCACAAAATTTCCCAAAAATTTTCCAAAAAAATTTAAAAATTTTCCAAAAAAATTTAAAAATTTTCCAAAAAAATTTAAAATTTTCAAAAAAAATTAAAAAATTTCCAAAAAAAATTAAAAATTTTCCAAAAAATTTAAAAAAATTTTCCAAAAAATTTAAAAATTTTCAAAAAAATTTAAAAAAAATTTTTCAAAAAAATTTAAAAATTTTCCAAAAAATTTAAAAAAAAATTTTCCAAAAAATTTAAAAAAATTCAAAAAAAAAAATTTTCCAAAAAAATTCAAAAAAAATTTCCCAAAAAAAAATCATTTTCCAAAAAAAAAAATTCCAAAAAATTTAAAAAATTTTCCAAAAAAATTTAAAAAATTTTCCAAAAAATTTAAAAAATTTTCCAAAAAAATTTAAAAAATTTCCCAAAAAAATTTAAAAATTTTCCAAAATTTAAAAATTTTCCAAAAAATTTAAAAATTTTCCAAAAAAAAAAAATTTTCCAAAAAAATTTAAAAATTTCCAAAAAATTTTCCAAAAATTTTCAAAAATTTAAAAAATTTTCCAAAAAATTCAAAAAAAAATTTCCAAAAAAAATAAAAAAAATTTTCCAAAAATTTAAAAATTTCCAAAAAATTTTCAAAAAAATTTAAAAAATTTTCCCAAAAAATTTAAAAAATTTTCCAAAAAAATTTAAAAATTTTCCAAAAAATTTCAAAAAAAAAATTTTTCAAAAAAAAATTTAAAAATTTTCCCAAAAAATTTAAAAATTAAAAATTTTTCAAAAATTTTCAAAAAAATTTCCAAAAAATTTTCAAAAAATTCAAAAAAATTTTCAAAAAAAAAAAAAATTTTCAAAAAAATTAAAAATTTTCAAAAAAATTTAAAAAAAAAAATTTCCAAAAAATTTAAAAAAATTTCCAAAAAAATTTAAAAATTTTCCAAAAAATTTAAAAAAATTTTCCAAAAAATTAAAAATAAAAAAAATTTAAAAATTTTCCAAAAAAAATTAAAAATTTTTCCAAAAAAATTAAAAATTTTCCAAAAAATTTAAAAATTTTCCAAAAAATTAAAAAATTTCCCAAAAAAATTTAAAAATAAAAAATTCAAAATTTTCCAAAAAATTTAAAAAATTTTCCAAAAAAAAAATTTAAAAATTTTCCAAAAAATTTAAAATTTCCAAAAAATTTAAAAATTTTCCAAAAAAATTAAAAATTTTCCAAAAAATCACAAAAATTTCCAAAAAATTTCAAAAAAAAAACAAAAAAATTTTCCAAAAAAATTTTTAAAAAAAATTTCAAAAAAAAAAAAAATTTCCCAAAAAAAAAAAAAATAAAAAATTTTCCAAAAAATATAAAAAATTTTTCAAAAAATTTAAAAAAATTTTCCAAAAAATTCAAAAAATTTTCCAAAAAAATTTAAAAAATTTTCCAAAAAATTTAAAAAATTTTCCAAAAAATTTAAAAAAATTTCCCAAAAAAATTAAAAATTTCCAAAAAATTTAAAAAATTTTTCCAAAAAAAATTAAAAAATTTTCCAAAAAATTTAAAAAATTTTCCAAAAAATTTTCAAAAATTTCCAAAAAAAAAAATTAAAAAATTTTTCCAAAAATCAAAAATTTTCCAAAAAATTTAAAAAAAAAAATTTTAAAAATTTCCAAAATTTTAAATTTTCCAAAAAATTTAAAAAAAAAATTAAAAATTTCCAAAAAAAAATTTTCCAAAAAATTTAAAAATTTTCCAAAATTTAAAAAAATTTTCCAAAAAATTTAAAAAAAATTCCAAAAAAAAAAATTTTCCAAAAAATTAAAAATTTTCCAAAAAATTTAAAAAATTTTCCAAAAAATTCAAAAAATTTCCAAAAAATTTAAAAATTTTCCAAAATTTAAAAATTTTCCAAAAAATTTAAAAATTTTCCAAAAAAATTTCCAAAAAAATTTAAAAATTTCC
Organism: Drosophila ficusphila; assembly: GCF_018152265.1. Taxonomy (NCBI): domain Eukaryota; kingdom Metazoa; phylum Arthropoda; class Insecta; order Diptera; family Drosophilidae; genus Drosophila; species Drosophila ficusphila. The sequence goes on along the minus strand of NW_025064089.1, from coordinate 81,465 downwards.
AAAAAATTAAAAAAATTTTTCAAAAAAAATTCAAAAAATTTTCCAAAAAAATTTAAAAATTTCCAAAAAATATTAAAAAAATTTCCAAAAAATAAAATAAAAATTTTCCAAAAAAATTTAAAAATTTCCAAAAAAAAAATTTTCCAAAAAATTTAAAAAATTTCCAAAAAAAAAAAAAAATAAAAAAATTAAAAAAATTTTCCAAAAAATTTAAAAAAATTCCAAAAAATTTAAAAAAATTTTCCAAAAAAAAATTAAAAAAATTTTCCAAAAAAAAAATTTAAAAATTTTCAAAAAAACTTAAAAAATTTCCCAAAAAAATTTTCCAAAAAAAAATTTTAAAAATTTTCCAAAAAAATTTAAAAATTTTCCAAAAAATTTTTCAAAAAAATCAAAAATTTCCAAAAAAAATTCAAAAAAAAAAAATTTTCAAAAAAATTTAAAAATTTTCCAAAAAATTTAAAAAAAAAAAAAATCAAAAAATTTTCCAAAAAATTTAAAAATTTTCAAAAATTTAAAATTTTCCAAAAAATTAAAATTTTCCAAAAAAAAAAATTTCCAAAATTTTCCAAAAAATTTAAAAAAATTTTCAAAAAATCAAAAAAATTTTCCAAAAAAAATTAAAAAAAAATTCCAAAAAATTTAAAAAAATTCAAAAAAATTTCAAAAAAAAAAAATTTTCCAAAAAATTAAAAAATTTTCCAAAAAAAATTTAAAAAATTTTCCAAAAAATTTCAAATTTTCCAAAAAAATTTAAAAAATTTACAAAATTTCCAAAAAAAAAAATTTTCAAAAAATTTCCAAAAAATTTCAACAAAAAATTTCAAAAAAATTTAAAAATTTTCCAAAAAATTCAAAAAATTTTCAAAAAAAAAAAAAAAATTTAAAATTTCCAAAAAATTTTCAAAAAAAAAAAAAATTTTCCAAAAAATTAAAAAATTCCAAAAAATTTAAAAATTTCCAAAAAATTTAAAAATAAAAAAATTAAAAAATTTCAAAAATCAAAAAATTTTTCCAAAAAATTAAAAAATTTCCCAAAATTTCAAAAAAAAATTTTTCAAAAATTTCCAAAAAAATTCAAAAAAATTCCAAAAAAAAAAATTTTCAAAAAATTTAAAATTTTCCAAAAAAATTTAAAAATTTTCCAAAAAATTTAAAAAATTTTCCAAAAAATTTAAAAAAATTTCCAAAAATTTAAAAATCTTCCAAAAAAAATTTAAAAAATTTCAAAAAAATTTAAAAAAATTCCAAAAATTTAAAAAATTTTCCAAAAATTCCAAAAAATTTTCAAAAAAAATTAAAAATTTTCCAAAAAAATTAAAAATTTTCCAAAAAAATTTAAAAATTTTCCAAAAAATTTAAAATTTTCCAAAAAATTTAAAAAAATTTCCCAAAAAAAAAAATTAAAAAAAAAAAAAATTTCAAAAAAAAAAAAATTTCCAAAAAAATTTAAAAAAAAAATTTTTCAAAAAAATTTAAAAAATTTTCCCAAAAATTTAAAAATTTTCCAAAAATTTAAAAAATTTTCCAAAAATTTTAAAAAATTTCCAAAAAATTTAAAAATTTTCCAAAAATTTAAAAATTTTCCAAAAAATTTAAAATTTTCCAAAAAAACAAAAAATTCCAAAAATTTAAAAAATTTCCAAAAAATTTAAAAAATTTTCCAAAAAATCACAAAATTTCCAAAAAATTTAAAAATTTTCAAAAAAATTTCAAAAAAATTTTCCAAAAAAATTTAAAAAAAAATCAAAAAATTTTCCAAAAAAAAAAATCCAAAAATTCCAAAAAATTTAAAAATTTTTCAAAAAAAAATCAAAAATTCCCAAAAAAAAAAAAAAAATCACAAAAATCCAAAAAAATTTAAAAATTTTCCAAAAAATTTCAAAAAAAAATTTAAAAAATTTCCAAAAAAAAATTAAAAATTTTTCAAAAAAATTTAAAAAATTTTCAAAAAAAATTTAAAATTTTCCAAAAAATTTTAAAATTTTCCAAAAAATTTAAAAATTTTCCAAAAAATTTTAAAATTTTCCAAAAAATTTAAAAAAAAAAATTCCAAAAAATTTAAAAATTTTCCAAAAAAATCAAAAAAATTTCAAAAAATTTAAAAAATTTCAAAAAAATTAAAAAATTTTCAAAAAAATCAAAAAATTTTCCAAAAAATTTAAAAAAAAAAAAAATTTAAAAAAATTTAAAAAAAAAAAATTTCCAAAAAAATTCAAAAATTTTCCAAAAAAATTTAAAAAAAAAAAAATTTCCAAAAAATTTAAAAAATTTTCCAAAAAATTTAAAAAATTTTCAAAAAAAATTTAAAAAATCTTCCAAAAAAATTTAAAAATTTTCCAAAAAAATTCAAAAAATTTAAAAATTTTCCAAAAAAAAATTAAAAATTTCCCAAAAAAAATTCAAAAAAAAATCAAAAAATTTAAAAAAAATTTAAAAAAATTTCCAAAAAAATTTAAAAAATTTTCCAAAAAATTTAAAAAATTTCCAAAAAAATTTAAAAATTTTTCCAAAAAATTTAAAAAATTTTCCAAAAAAATTTAAAAAAAAAAAATTTTCCAAAAAAATTTAAAAATTTTCCAAAAAATTTAAAAAATTTTCCAAAAAATTTAAAAAAATTTCCAAAAAAATCAAAAAATTTAAAAAAAAAAAAATTAAAAATTTTTCAAAACACAAAAATTTCCAAAAAATTTCAAAAAAATTTTCCAAAAAAAAAAATTTAAAAATTTTCAAAAAATTTAAAAATTTCAAAAAAATTTTAAAAATCTTCCAAAAAATTTAAAAAATTTTCCAAAAAATTTAAAAATTCCAAAAAAAAAAATTTCCAAAAAAATTTAAAAATTTTCCAAAAAATTTAAAAAAATTTAAAATTTTTCAAAAAAATTTAAAAATCCCAAAAAAATTTTTTCAAAAAATTTAAAAAATTTCCAAAAAAATTAAAAATTTTCCAAAAATTTTCAAAAAAATAAAAATTTCCAAAAAAATTAAAAATTTCAAAAAAAATTTAAAAATTTTCCAAAAAATTAAAAATTTTCCAAAAAAATTAAAAAATTTTCCAAAAAATTTAAAAATTTTCCAAAAATTTAAAAATTTTCCAAAAAATTTAAAAATTTTCCAAAAAAAATTAAAAAAAAAAAAAATTTAAAAAATTTTCCAAAAAATTTAAAAAATTTTCCAAAAATTTAAAAAATTTTCAAAAAATCAAAAAATTTCCCAAAAAAATTTAAAAAAAAAAAAAAAATCACAAAAATTTCCAAAAAATTTAAAAAATTTCAAAAAAAAAAATTTTTCAAAAAAATTAAAAAAATTTCCCAAAAAAAAAAAAAAATTAAAAAATTTTCAAAAAATCACAAAATTTCCAAAAAATTTAAAAAATTTCCAAAAAATTTTAAAAAATTTTCCAAAAAAATAATTAAAAAATTTTCAAAAAATTTAAAAAATTTTCCAAAAATTTAAAAATTTCCAAAAAATTTTAAAATTTTCCAAAAAAATTTAAAAATTTTCCAAAAAATTTAAAAATTTTCCAAAAATTTCCAAAAAATTTAAAAAAAAAAAAATCACAAAATTTTCAAAAAAAAATCACAAAAATTTCCCAAAAAAAAAAAAATAAAAAAAAATTTCAAAAAAAAAAAGAAAAAATTTCCCAAACAAAATAAATTAAAAAAAAAAAAAAATTCAAAATTTTCCAAAAAAATTTAAAAAATTTTCCAAAAAAAATTTAAAAATTTTCCAAAAAAATTTAAAAATTTTCCAAAAAATTAAAAATTTTCAAAAAAATTAAAAATTTTCCAAAAAAATTTAAAAAAAAAAAATTTCCAAAAAATTTAAAAAAATTTCCAAAAATTTCCAAAAAATTCCAAAAAATTCAAAAAAAAATAAAAAAATTTCCAAAAAATTTAAAAAATTTCCAAAAAAATTCAAAAAATTAAAAAAAAAAAAAAATCAAAAAATTTCCAAAAAAAAATTTTCCAAAAAAATTAAAAAAATCAAAAAAATTTTTCCAAAAAATTAAAAATTTCCAAAAAATTTAAAAAATTTCCAAAAAATTTAAAAATTTTCAAAAAAATTAAAAATTTCCAAAAAAAAAAATTCAAAAAATTTAAAAATTTTCCAAAAAATTTAAAAAATTTCCAAAAAAAAAATTTAAAAATTTTATAAAAAAAAATTTAAAAAATTTTCCAAAAATTTAAAAATTTTCCAAAAAATTCAAAAAATTTTCCAAAAAACTTAAAAATCCAAAAAATTTAAAAAAAAAAAATTTCCAAAAAAAAAAAAAAATTTTCCAAAAAATTTAAAATTTTCCAAAAATAAAAAATTTTCAAAAAATTTAAAATTCCAAAAAAAATTAAAAAATTTTCCAAAAAAAAATTTTTAAAAATTTTCCAAAAAATTTAAAAAATTCCAAAAAATTTCAAAAAATTTAAAAATTTCCAAAAAATTTAAAAAATTTTCCAAAAAATTCAAAAAAATTTCCCAAAAAAAATAAAAAAAAAAAAAAAATTTAAAAAAATTTTCCAAAAAATTTAAAAAATTTTCCAAAAAAAAAAATTAAAAATTTTCCAAAAAATTTAAAAATTTTCCAAAAAAATTTAAAAAATTTTCCAAAAAATTAAAATAAAAAATTTTCCAAAAAATTTAAAAATTTTCCAAAAAAATTAAAAAATTTTCCAAAAAAAATTTTCCAAAAAAATTTTCCCAAAAAAATTTTCCAAAAAATAAAAATTTTCAAAAAAAAATTAAAAAATTTCCCAAAAAATTTAAAAATAAAAAAAAATCAAAAATTTTCCAAAAAAAAAAAATTTTCCAAAAAATTAAAAAATTTTCCAAAAAATTTAAAAATTTTCCAAAAAATTTAAAAATTTTCCAAAAAATTTAAAAATTTTCCAAAAAAAATTAAAAATTTTCAAAAAAATTAAAAATTTCCAAAAAAATTTAAAAAATTAAAAAAAAATTCCAAAAAAATTTAAAAATTTTCCAAAAAATTTAAAAAAAATTTTCAAAAAAAAAAAAATTAAAAAATTTTCAAAAATTTCCAAAATTTAAAATTTAAAAAAATTCAAAATTTAAAAAAAATTTTAAAATTTTCCAAAAAAAAATTAAAAAATTTCCAAAAAAATTTAAAAATTTTCCAAAAAAATTTAAAAATTTTCCAAAAAATTTAAAAAATTTTCCAAAAAATTTAAAAAAATTTTCCAAAAAAATTTAAAAATTTTCAAAAAAATTAAAAATTTCCCAAAAATTTAAAAAAAAAATTTTCAAAAAAAAAAAAATTTTTCAAAAAATTTAAAAATTTTCCAAAAAAATTCAAAAAAATTTTCCAAAAAAATTTAAAAATTTTCAAAAAAAAATTTCCAAAAAATTTAAAAATTTTCAAAAAAATTTAAAAAATTTTCCAAAAAATTTAAAAAATTTTCAAAAAATTTAAAAATTTTTCAAAAAAATTAAAAAATTTTCCAAAAAATTTAAAAATTTTCAAAAAAAAAAATTCCAAAAATTTCCAAAAAATTTAAAAAATTTTCCAAAAAATTTAAAAAATTTTCCAAAAAATTAAAAATTTCCAAAAAAAAATTTTCAAAAAAAAAAATTCCAAAAAAAAAATTTTCCAAAAAATTAAAAAATTTCCAAAAAAATTTTAAAAAATTTAAAAATATAAAAATTTTTCCAAAAATTTAAAAAATTTTCCAAAAAATTAAAAATTTCCCAAAAAAAATTTCCAAAAAATTTAAAAAATTTCCAAAAAATTTAAAAATTTTCCAAAAAATTCAAAAAATTTCCAAAAATTTAAAAATTTTCAAAAAATTTAAAAAATTTTCCAAAAAATTTAAAAAATTCAAAAAAATTTTAAAAAAAAAAATTAAAAATTTTCCAAAAAATTTTAAAAATTTTCCAAAAAATTAAAAAAAATTTTCAAAAAATTTAAAAAATTTCCCAAAAAAAAATTAAAAAAAAAAATCAAAAATTTCCAAAAAAAAAATTTTCAAAAAAATTTAAAAAATTTTCCAAAAATTTTCAAAAAAATTTAAAAAATTTCAAAAAAAAAAATTTTCAAAAAATTCAAAAAATTTTCCAAAAAAAATTAAAAATTTTCCAAAAAATTTAAAAAATTTTCCAAAAAATTAAAATTTTCCAAAAAATTTAAAAAATTTCCAAAAAATTTAAAACATAAAAATTTTTCAAAAAAATCACAAAAATTTCCCAAAAAATTTCAAGACATTAAAAATTTTTCAAAAAAAAAAACAAAAAAATTTCCAAAAAAAAAATCAAAAATAAAAAAAAATTTTCAAAAAAATCAAAAAATTTCCCAAAAAAAAAATTCCAAAAAAAAAATCAAAAAATTTCCAAAAAAATTAAAAATTTTCCAAAAAAAAATTTAAAAATTTTCCAAAAAATTTTAAAAATTTTCCAAAAAAATTTAAAAATTTTCCAAAAAAAATTTCCAAATTAAAAATTTTCCAAAAAATTTAAAAAATTTCCAAAAAATTTAAAAAATTTAAAAAAACAAAAAATTCAAAAATTTTCCAAAAATTTAAAAATTTCCAAAAAATTTTTCAAAAAAAAAAATCAAAAATTTAAAAAATTTTCCAAAAAAAAAAAATTTTCAAAAAAATTTAAAAAAATTTTCCAAAAAAAAAAAATAAAAATTTTCCAAAAAATTTAAAAAAATTTTCCAAAAAAAATAAAATTTTCCAAAAAAAAACAAAAAAATTTTCAAAAAATTTAAAAAATTTCCAAAAAATTTAAAAATTTTCCAAAAAATTTAAAAAAATTTTCCAAAAAAATTTAAAAAAAAAAAAAAATTCAAAAAATTTTCCAAAAAAAATTTAAAAATTTTCAAAAAAAATTTAAAAAATTTAAAAAAAAAAAAAATTTAAAAAAATTTCCAAAAAATTTAAAAAATTTTCCAAAAAATTTAAAAATTCCAAAAATTCCAAAAAATTTAAAAAAATAAAAAAAAAAATTAAAAAAAAAAATTTAAAAATTTTCCAAAAAATTTAAAAAATTTTCCAAAAAATTTAAAAAATTTTCCAAAAAAATTCAAAAAAATTTTCCAAAAAATTTAAAAAATTTCCAAAAAATTTTCAAAAAAATCACAAAATTTCCCAAAAATTTAAAAATTAAAAAATTTTCAAAAAAAAACAAAAAATTTCCCAAAAAAATTTAAAAAAAATTTAAAAATTTCAAAAAATTTAAAAAATTTCCCAAAAAAATTTAAAAAAAATTCAAAAAAAATTTCAAAAAAATTTTAAAAATTTTCCAAAAAATTTAAAAATTTTCCAAAAAAATTAAAAATTTTCCAAAAAATTTAAAATTTTCCAAAATTTAAAAAATTTAAAAAAATTTTCCAAAAAATTTTAAAATTTTCCAAAAAATTTCCAAAAAATTTTCAAAAAATTTAAAATTTCAAAAAAAAATTTCAAAAAATCACAAAATTTCCAAAAAAATTTAAAAATTTTCCAAAAAAATTTAAAAAATTTCCAAAAAATTTAAAAAATTTTCAAAAAAATTTAAAAATTTTCAAAATTTAAAATTTTTCCAAAAAATCACAAAATTTTCCAAAAAAATTAAAAATTTTCAAAAAAATTTAAAAAATTTCCAAAAAAATTTAAAATTTTCCAACAAAAATTAAAAAATTTTCCAAAAAAATTTAAAAATTTTCCAAAAAATTTTAAAAAATTTCCAAAAATTTAAAAATTTTCCAAAAAATTTCCCAAAAAATTTAAAAAATTCCAAAAAATTTTCCAAAAAATTTCAAAAATTTAAAAAATTTCCAAAAAATTTCAAAAAAAATTTTCCAAAAATTTAAAAAAATTTCCAAAAAATTTAAAAAAAAATTTTCAAAAAAATTAAAAAATTTTCAAAAAAATTTAAAAAATTTCCAAAAAAAAAATTTTCAAAAAAAAAAAAATTTTCCAAAAAATTTAAAAATTTCCAAAAAAATTTAAAAAATTTTCCAAAAAAAATTTAAAAAAAAAAATTTTCCAAAAAATTTAAAAATTTTCCAAAAAATTTAAAAAAATTTTCAAAAAAATTTAAAAAATTTTCCAAAAAAATTAAAAAAATTTCCAAAAAAATTTAAAAATTTTCCAAAAAAAAAAAATTTCAAAAAAATTTTAAAATTTTAAAAAAAATTCCAAAAAATTTAAAAAAATTTTCAAAAAAATTTTAAAAAATTTCCAAAAAATTTAAAATTTTCCAAAAAAAAAAATTTTCCAAAAAAATTTTCCAAAATCTAAAAAAAATTTAAAAAATTTTCAAAAAAAATCAAAAAATTTCCCAAAAATTTAAAAAAAATTTCAAAAAAAAAAAATTTAAAAAATTTTCCAAAAAAATTAAAAAATTCCAAAAAATTTTCAAAATTTCTCAAAAAATTTAAAATTTTCAAAAAATTTAAAAATTTTCCAAAAAATTTAAAAAATTTTCCAAAAAATCAAAAATTTCCAAAAAATAAAAAATTTTCCAAAAAATTTAAAAATTTTCCAAAAAATTTAAAAATTTTCCAAAAAAATTTAAAAAATTTTCCAAAAAAAAAATTTAAAAAATTTCCAAAAAATCAAAAAAATAAAAAAAATTTTCCAAAAAAATTTAAAAATTTTCCAAAAAAAAATTAAAAAATTTTTCAAAAATTTAAAAAATTTCCAAAAAAATTTAAAAAAATTTTCCAAAAAATTAAAAATTTTCAAAAAAATTTAAAAATTTTCCAAAAAATTTAAAAATTTTCCAAAAAAATTTAAAAATTTTCCAAAAATTTAAAAAATTTTCCAAAAAAATTTAAAAATTAAAAAAAATTTCAAAATTTCAAAAAAAATTCCCAAAAAAATCAAAAAAAAAAAAAAAAATTTCAAAAAAAAATCAAAAAATAAAAAAATTCAAAAAATTTAAAAATTTTCCAAAAAATTCAAAAAATTTCCCAAAAAAATTTTAAAAAAAATTAAAAAAAAAAATTTTCAAAAAAATTTAAAAAATTTTCCAAAAAAATTTAAAAATTTTCCAAAAAATTTAAAAAATTTTCAAAAAAAATTTAAAAAATTTTCCAAAAAATTTAAAAAATTTTCCAAAAATTAAAAATTTTCCAAAAAATTTCAAAAAAATCAAAAAATTTAAAAAAAAAAAAAAAATTAAAAAATTTCCAAAAAATTAAAAATTTTCCAAAAAAATTTAAAAATTTTCCAAAAAAAATTAAAAAAAAAAAAAAAAAAATAAAAATTTTCCAAAAAATTTAAAAAAAATTTTCCAAAAAAATTTTAAAAATTTTCAAAAAATTTCCAAAAAATTTTAAAAAATTTTTCCAAAAAAATTCAAAAAATTTTCCAAAAATTTAAAAATTTTCAAAAAATTAAAAAATTCCAAAAAAATTAAAATTTTCCAAAAAAATTAAAAAATTTCCCAAAAAATTTAAAAAAAAAATTTTTCAAAAAAAAAAATTTAAAAAATTTCAAAAAAATATTAAAAAAATTTCCAAAAAATTTAAAAAATTTTCCAAAAAATTAAAAATTTTCCAAAAAAAAAAATTTTCCAAAAATTTTAAAAATTTTCCAAAAAATTTAAAAAAATTAAAAATTTCCAAAAAAAAAATTTAAAAAATTTCCAAAAAATTTAAAAAATTTTCAAAAAAAAAAAAAAAAAAAAATTTTAAAAATTTCCAAAAAAATCAAAAATTTTTCCAAAAATTAAAAATTTAAAAAAATTTTCAAAAATTCCAAAAATTTTCAAAAAAAAAAAAAATCAAAAATTTTTCCAAAAAATTTAAAAATTTCCCAAAATTTAAAAATTTCAAAAAAATTTTCCAAAAAATTTTTCCAAAAAATTTAAAAAAATTTCCAAAAAATTTAAAAAAAAAATTCCAAAAAATCACAAAAATTCCAAAAAATTTTCCAAAAAAATTTAAAAATTTTCCAAAAAATTTAAAAATTTTCCAAAAAAAATTAAAAATTTTCCAAAAAAAATTTTCAAAAAAAAAAATTTTCAAAAAAAAAATTTCCCAAAAAATTTAAAAATTTCCAAAAAATTAAAAAATTTTCAAAAAAAATTCAAAAAATTTTCCAAAAAATTTAAAATTTTCCAAAAATTAAAAATTTTCCAAAAAATTTAAAAAATTTCCCAAAAAAATTTAAAAAAAAAAATTTTCAAAAAAATTTAAAAATTTTCCAAAAAAATTTAAAAAAATTTCCAAAAAATTTAAAAAATTTTCCAAAAAAATTAAAAAAAAAATTTAAAAAAAAAAAATTTTCCAAAAAATTTAAAAAAAAAAAAAAAAATCAAAAAATTTTTCCAAAAAATTTAAAAATTTTCCAAAAAAATTTAAAAAAAATTTTCCAAAAAAATTTAAAAATTTTCCAAAAAATTTAAAAAATTTTCCAAAAAATTTAAAAATTTAAAAAAATTAAAAAATTTCAAAAAAATCCAAAAATTCCAAAAAATTTTCAAAAAATTTTCCAAAAAATTTAAAAAATTTCCAAAAAAATTTCAAAAAAAAAAATTTTTCAAAAAAAAATCACAAAATTTCCAAAAAATAATAAAAATTTTCCAAAAAATTTAAAAATTTTCCAAAAAATTTAAAAAAAAATTTCCAAAAAAATTTAAAAAATTTTCCAAAAAATTTAAAAATTTTCCAAAAAAATTTAAAATTTTCCAAAAAATTTAAAAAATTCAAAAAATTTAAAAAAATTTCCAAAAAAAAAAAATTTTCAAAAAAAATTTAAAAAAATTTCCCAAAAAAAATTTAAAAAATTCCAAAAAAAAATTTCCAAAAATTTAAAAAATTTCCAAAAAATTTAAAAATTTTCCAAAAAAATTTAAAAATTTCCAAAAAATTTAAAAAAAAAAAATTTTTCCAAAAAATTTAAAAATTTCCCAAAAAATTTAAAAAAAATTTCCAAAAAAATTCAAAAGAATTTCCCAAAAAAATGAAATTAAAAAAAAAATCACAAAATTTCCAAAAAAAAATTAAAAATTTTTCAAAAAAATTTAAAAATTTTCCAAAAAATTAAAAATTTTCCAAAAAATTAAAAAAAAATTTAAAAAATTTCCAAAAATTTAAAAATTTTCCAAAAAATTTAAAATTTTCCAAAAATTTAAAAATTTTCCAAAAAATTTAAAAAATCTTCCAAAAAATTTAAAACAAAAAATCCAAAAAAAAAATTTCCAAAATTTTAAAAAAAAAAAAATTTTTCAAAAAAATCAAAAAAATTTAAAAATTTTCCAAAAAATTTAAAAATTTCCAAAAAATTTAAAAATTTTTCCAAAAAAATTTTCCAAAAAAAATTTCCAAAAAATTCCCAAAAAAATTCCCAAAAAAATTTTAAAAAAACACAAAATTTCCAAAAAATTTAAAAAATTTTCCAAAAAATTTAAAAATTTCAAAAAAAAAAAAATTTAAAAAATTTAAAAATTTTCCAAAAAATTTAAAAATTTTCCAAAAAATTTAAAAAATTTTCCAAAAAAATTTAAAAAAAAAAAAAAATTTAAAAAATTTTCCAAAAATTTAAAAATTTTCCCAAAAAATTTAAAAAATTTTCCAAAAAATTTAAAAATTTTCCAAAAATTTAAAAAATTTTCAAAAAAAATTTAAAAAAAATTTTTCCAAAAATTTAAAAAATTTTCAAAAAAATTTAAAAATTTCCAAAAAATTCAAAAAAAAATTTTCCAAAAAATTTAAAATTTTCCAAAAAAATTTCAAAAATTTTCCAAAAAATTTAAAAAATTTTCCAAAAAATTTAAAAAATTTTTCAAAAAAAAATTTAAAAAATAATCCAAAAAATTTAAAAATTTTCAAAAAATTTAAAAATTTTTCAAAAAAAAATTAAAAAATTTTCCCAAAAAAATTTAAAAAAAAAAAAATTTTCAAAAAATTAAAAAAAATTTCCAAAAAAAAAATTAATTAAAAAAAAAAATTTAAAAATTTTCCAAAAAATTTAAAAATTTTCCAAAAAATTTAAAAAATTTTCCAAAAAATTTAAAAATTTTTCAAAAAAATTAAAAAATTTTCCAAAAAAAATTTAAAAAAAAAATTTTCAAAAAATTAAAAAATTTCCCAAAAAAATTTAAAAAATTTTTCCAAAAAATTTAAAAAATTTTCCAAAAAAATTTAAAAATTTTCCAAAAAAATTAAAAATTTCCCAAAAAATTTAAAAATTTTCCAAAAAAAAATCAAAAAATTTCCAAAAATTTAAAAATTTAAAAAAAAATTTAAAAAATTTCCCAAAAAAAAAATTTAAAAAATTTTCCAAAAAAAAATTTAAAAAATTTAAAAAAATTTAAAAAATTTAAAAATTTTCAAAAAATTTAAAAATTTTCCAAAAAAAAATAAAAATTTTCCAAAAAATTTAAAAAATTTTCCAAAAAAAATAAAAAAAAAAAAAAAAAAAATTTAAAAAAAATTTTCCAAAAAATTTAAAAAATTTTCCAAAAAATTTAAAAATTTTCCAAAAAATTTAAAAATTTTCCAAAAAATTTCAAAAAATTTTCCAAAAATTCACAAAAATTTCCAAAAAATTTAAAAATTTAAAAAAAAAAAAATTAAAAAATTTTCCAAAAAATTTAAAAAAAAATTTTCAAAAAAATTTAAAAAATTTTCAAAAAAATTTAAAAATTTTTCAAAAAATTAAAAAATTTCCAAAAATTTAAAAAATTTCCAAAAAATTTAAAATTTTCAAAAAAATTTAAAAAATTTCCAAAAAATTTAAAAATTTTCCAAAAAATTTAAAAATTTTCCAAAAAAAAAATTTCCAAAAAAAAAAATTTTTAAAAAAATTTTTTTCAAAAAATTTAAAAAAATTTCCAAAAAAATTTAAAAATTTTCCAAAAAAAAAAATTTCCAAAAAATTTTCAAAAAATTTAAAAAAATTTCAAAATAAAAAATTTTACAAAAAATTTAAAAATTTCCAAAAAAAATTTTCCAAAAAATTCAAAAAATTTCCAAAAATTTCAAAATTAAAAATTTTAAAAAAAAATTTAAAAAATTTTCCAAAAAAATTTAAAAAATTTTCCAAAAAAAATTTAAAAATTTTCCAAAAAATTTAAAAAATTTCCAAAAAAAAAATTTCCAAAAAATTTTTTTCAAAAAATTTAAAAATTTTCCAAAAAATTTAAAATTTTCAAAAAAATCAAAAAAATTTCCCAAAAAAAAATTTTCCAAAAATTAAAAAAATTTTTCAAAAAAATTTAAAAAATTTCCCAAAAAAATGAAAATTAAAAAAAAAAAAATTTCCAAAAAATTTAAAAAAAAATTTTCCAAAAAATTTAAAAATTTTCCAAAAATTTAAAAAATTTTCCAAAAAATTTAAAAAATTTCAAAAAATTTAAAAATTTTCCAAAAAAATTAAAAATTTTCCAAAAAATTTAAAAATTTTCCAAAAAATTTAAAAAATTTTCCAAAAAATTTAAAAACTTAAAAAATTTTCAAAAACAAAAAAATTTAAAAATTTCCAAAAATTTAAAAATTTCCAAAAAAAACAAAATTTTCCAAAAAAAAAAAATTTCCAAAAAATTTAAAAAATTTTCCAAAAAAATAAAAATTTCCAAAAAAAAAAAAAATTTAAAAATTTTCCAAAAAAATTTAAAAAAATTTCCAAAAAAATTTAAAAATTTCCAAAAAATCAAAAATTTTCCAAAAATTTAAAAATTTTCCAAAAAATTTAAAAAATTTTAAAAAAAAATTTAAAATTTTCCAAAAAATCAAAATTTAAAAAATTTTCCAAAAAAATCAAAAAAATTTTCCAAAAAATTTAAAAAAAAAAAAATTTTCAAAAAATTTAAAAATTTTCAAAAATTTAAAAATTTTCCAAAAAATTCAAAAAATTTCCCAAAAAAAATCAAAAAAATAAAAAAATTTCCAAAATTTAAAAATTTTCCAAAAAATTTAAAAATTTTCCAAAAAATTTAAAAATCAAAAAATTTTCAAAAAATTTAAAAATTTCCAAAAAATTTAAAAATTTCAAAAATTTAAAAAAATTCCAAAAAATTTAAAAAATTTTCAAAAAAATTAAAAAATTTTCCCAAAAATTTAAAAAATTTCCAAAAAATTTAAAATTTTCCAAAAAATTTAAAAAATTTTCCAAAAAAAAAAATTCCAAAAAATTAAAAATTTCCAAAAATTTAAAATTTTCCAAAAAAAAAAAATTTCAAAAAAAATTTTTTCCAAAAAATAAAAAAATCCAAAAAAAAATTTTCCAAAAAATTTACCAAAAAAATTTTTTCCAAAATCAAAAATTTTCCAAAAAATTTTTAATTTTTCCAAAAATTTAAAAATTTTCCAAAAAAATTTAAAAAATTTTCCAAAAAAAATCAAAAAATTTCCAAAAATTTAAAAAATTTTCAAAAAATTTAAAAAAAAAAAAATTTAAAAAATTTCAAAATTTAAAATTTTTCAAAAAAATTAAAAAATTTCCCAAAAAATTTAAAAATTTTCCAAAAATTAAAAATCCAAAAAATTTTCCAAAAAAATTTCAAAAAATTTTTCAAAAAAATTTTAAAATTTTCCAAAAAAATTTAAAAAATTTTCCAAAAAATCAAAAATTTCCAAAAAATTTAAAAAATTTTCCAAAATTTTAAAATTTTCCAAAAAAATTAAAAAATTTTCAAAAAATCAAAAAATTTTCCAAAAATCCAAAAAATTTAAAAAATTTCCAAAAAATTTAAAAATTTTCCAAAAAAATTTAAAAATTTCCAAAAAAATTTAAAAAATTTCCAAAAAAATTTAAAAAATTTCCAAAAAAATTTAAAAATTTTCCAAAAAAATTTAAAAATTTTCCAAAAAATTTAAAAAAAAAATTTTTCAAAAAATTAAAAATTTTCCAAAAAAATTAAAAATTTAAAAAAATTTTAAAAAAAAATCAAAAAATTTCCCAAAAAAATTTAAAATTTCCAAAAATTTAAAAAAAATCCAAAAAAATTTAAAAAATTTCCAAAAAATTTAAAAATTTTCCAAAAAATTTAAAAAATTTTCCAAAAAATTTAAAATTTTCCAAAAATTTCAAAAAAAAAAAAAAAATTTACAAAAATTTCCAAAAAATTTTCAAAATTTAAAAAATTTTCAAAAAAATCAAAAAATTTCCCAAAAAAAAAAATTTAAAAAAAAAAAAATCAAAAAATTTCCAAAAAATTTAAAAAAAAATTTAAAATTTTCCAAAAAATTTAAAAATTTTCCAAAAAATTTAAAAATTTTCCAAAAAAATTTAAAAATCTTCCAAAAAATTTAAAAAATTTTCCAAAAAATTAAAAAATTTTCCAAAAAATTTAAAAATTTTCAAAAAAAATCACAAAAATTTCCCAAAAAATTTCAAAACATTAAAAAATTTTTCAAAAAATTTAAAAAAATTTCCAAAAAAAAAAAATTCAAAAAATAAAAAATTTCCAAAAATTTAAAAATTTTTCAAAAAAATTTAAAAATTTTCCAAAAATTTAAAAATTTTCAAAAAATTTCCAAAAAAATTTAAAAAATTTCAAAAAAATCTTAAAATTTCCAAAAAAATTTCCAAAAAAAAAATTAAAAAATTTTCCAAAAAATTTAAAAAATTTTCCAAAAAATTTAAAAAAATTTTCCAAAAAATTTAAAAAATTTCCAAAAAAAAATTTTCCAAAAAATTTAAAAATTTTCCAAAAAAATTAAAAAATTTTCCAAAAAATAAAAATTTCCAAAAAATTCCCAAAAAAATAAAAAATTTAAAAAATTTCAAAAAATTCAAAAAATTTCCCAAAAAATAAATTAAAAAAAAAAAAATCACAAAATTTCCAAAAAATTTAAAAATTTTCCAAAAAAATTTTAAAAATTTTCCAAAAAATTTAAAAATTTTCCAAAAAATTTAAAAAAATTTTCCAAAAAAATTTAAAAATTTTCCAAAAAATTTTAAAAATTTCAAAAAATTTAAAAAATTTTCAAAAAAAATTAAAAAATTTTCAAAAAAATTTAAAAATTTTCCAAAAATTTAAAAATTTTTCAAAAAAATCCAAAAAATTTCCCAAAAAATTTAAAAATTTCAAAAAATTTTCAAAAAAAATCAAAAATTTTCAAAAAAAAAAATTTTCAAAATTTAAAAAAATTTTCAAAATTTCCAAAATTTAAAAAAAAAAATTTCCAAAAAATTTAAAAATTTTCCAAAAAATTTAAAAATTTTCCAAAAAATTAAAAATTTTCAAAAAAATTTAAAAAATTTTCCAAAAAATTTAAAAAATTTCCAAAAAATTTAAAAAAAATTCCAAAAAATTTTAAAAAAAAATTTTCCAAAAAAATTAAAAAATTTTCCAAAAAAATAAAAAAAAAATTTTCAAAAAATTAAAAAAATTTTCCAAAAAAAATCAAATTAAAAAAAAAAAAATCAAAAAAATTTCCAAAAAATTTAAAAAATTTTTCAAAAAAATTTAAAAATTTCCAAAAAAATTTAAAAATTTTCCAAAAAAAAAAATTTTAAAAATTTTCCAAAAAATTTAAAAAATTTTCCAAAAAATTTAAAAAATTTCCAAAAATATTAAAAATTTCAAAAAAAAATCAAAAATTTTCCAAAAAATAAATTAAAAAAATTTTCAAAAAAATTCCAAAAATTTAAAAACAAAATTTCAAAAAAATTAAAAAAAATTTCCAAAAAATTTAAAAATTTTCCAAAAAAATTTAAAAATTTTCCAAAAAATTTAAAAATTTTCAAAAAATTTAAAAATTTTCCAAAAAAATTTAAAAAATTCCAAAAAATTTAAAAAAAAAAAATTTAAAAATTTTCCAAAAAATTAAAAAATTTTCCAAAAAATTTAAAAATTTCCAAAAATTTAAAAATTTTCCAAAAAATTTAAAAAATTTTCCAAAAAATTTAAAAAATTTCCAAAAAAAAAAAAATTTCAAAAAAAAACAAAAATTTTCCAAAAATTTCAAAAATTTAAAATTTTCCAAAAAAAAAAAATTTCCCAAAAAAAATTCAAAAAAAATAAAAAATTTCCAAAAAAATTTAAAAAATTTTCCAAAAAAATTTAAAAATTTTCCAAAAAATTTTAAAATTTTCCAAAATTTAAAAAATTTTCCAAAAAATTTAAAAAATTTTCCAAAAAATTTAAAATTTTCCAAAAAAATTTTCAAAAAAAAAAAAAATTAAAAAATTTTCCAAAAAATTTAAAAATTTTCCAAAAAATTTAAAAATTTTCCAAAAAATTAAAAATTTCAAAATTTAAAAATTTTCCAAAAAATTTAAAAATTTTCCAAAAAATTTAAAAAATTTCCCAAAAAAATTTCAAAAAAAAAAAAAAAAATTTTCAAAAAAATTAAAAAATTTTCCAAAAAATTTCAAAATTCAAAAAATTTTCAAAAAAAATTTCCAAAAAAAATTTAAAAATTTTCCAAAAAAATTTAAAAAAAATTTCCAAAAAAAATTTTTTTCCAAAAAATTTAAAAATTTTCCAAAAAAATTAAAAAATTTTCAAAAAAAAATTAAAAAAATTTCCAAAAAATTTAAAAAATTTTAAAAAAATTTAAAAAAATTTCAAAAAATTTAAAAAATTTTCCAAAAAAAAAAAAAAAAAAAAAAAATCAAAAAATTTCCCAAAAAATTTAAAAATTTTCAAAAATTCAAAAAAATCTAAAAATTTTCCAAAAAAAAATTTAAAATTTCAAAAAAATTTAAAAAATTTTCCAAAAAAAAAAAATTTTCAAAAAAATTTAAAAAATTTCCAAAAAATTTAAAAATTTTCCAAAAAATTTAAAAATTTTCCAAAAAATTTAAAAAAAAAATTTAAAAATTTTCCAAAAAATTTAAAAAAAAAAAAAAAAAAAATTTAAAAATTTTCCAAAAAAAAATTAAAAAATTTTCAAAAAAAAAAAATTTTAAAAATTTTCCAAAAAAAAAATTTAAAAAAAAAATTTTCAAAAAAAAAAATTTAAAAAATTTTCAAAAAAATTAAAAATTTTCAAAAAAAAAAAATTTTCCAAAAAATTAAAAAAAAAAAAAAAAATTCAAAAAAATTTCCCAAAAAAATTTCAAAAAAAAAATCAAAAAATTTCCAAAAAATTTAAAAATTTTCCAAAAAATTTAAAAATTTTCCAAAAAATTTAAAAAATTTTCCAAAAAAATTAAAAAATTTTCCAAAAAAAATTTAAAAAAAAATTTTCAAAAAAATTAAAAATTTTCCAAAAAATTTCAAAAAAATTTCCAAAAATTTAAAAAATTTCCAAAAAATTTAAAAAAAAATTTCCAAAAAATCACAAAATTCCCCAAAAAAAATTTCCAAAAATTACAAAATTTTCCAAAAAATTAAAAAATTTCCAAAAAATTTCAAAAAAAAAATTTTCAAAAATTTTTCCAAAAATTTAAAAATTTTCAAAAAAAATTTAAAAAAATTTTCCAAAAAAATTTAAAAATTTTCCAAAAAATTTAAAAATTTCCAAAAAAAAATCAAAAAAATTTCCAAAAAATTTAAAAAATTTTCCAAAAAAAAAATTTAAAAAATTTCCAAAAATTTTTCAAAAATTTCCAAAAAAAATCAAAAAAATTTCAAAATTTCAAAAAAATTTAAAAAATTTTCAAAAAAAAAAATTTTCCAAAAAAAAAATTTTTCCAAAAAAATTAAAAAATTTTCCAAAAAATTTAAAAAAATTTCCAAAAAAATTTCAAAAAATTTAAAAAATTTCAAAAAAATTTAAAAAATTTTCCAAAAAATAAAAATTTTCCAAAAAAATTTAAAAATATTCCAAAAAATTTAAAAATTTTCCAAAAAATTTAAAAATTTTCAAAAAAATTTAAAAAAAAAAATTTAAAAAATTTTCCAAAAAATTTAAAAATTTTCCAAAAAAATTAAAAAAATTTCAAAAAATTTAAAAAAAAAAAAATTTCAAAAAAAAAATTTTCCAAAAAAATTCAAAAGAATTTCCCAAACAAAATGAAATTAAAAAAAAAAAATCACAAAAATTTCCAAAAAAATTTAAAAAATTTTCAAAAAAAATTTAAAAAATTTTCCAAAAAAATTAAAAATTTTCCAAAAAATTTAAAAAATTTTCCAAAAAATTTAAAAAAATTTTCCAAAAAAATTTAAAAATTTTCCAAAAAAATTAAAAAAATTTCCAAAAAAATTTCAAAAAAATTTAAAAATTTTCAAAAAAATTTAAAAAATTTTCCAAAAAATAAAAATTTTCCAAAAAAAAATTTCCAAAAAAATTCAAAAATTTAAAAAAATTTTCAAAAAAATTTAAAAATTTTCCAAAAAATTTAAAAAATCCCAAAAAATTTAAAAAAAATTTAAAATTCCAAAAAATTTAAAAATTTCCAAAAAAAAAAAATTTTAAAAAAAAAAAAAAAAAATCAAAAAATTTCCCAAAAAAATTAAAAAAATTTTTTCAAAAAAAATTTAAAAATTTTCCAAAAAATTTAAAAAAAATTCCAAAAAAAAATTTTCCAAAAAATTTTAAAATTTTCAAAAAATTTAAAAATTTCCCAAAAAATTTAAAAATTTTCCAAAAAATTTAAAAAAAAATTTTCCAAAAAATTTAAAAAATTTTCCAAAAAAATTTAAAAAATTTTCCAAAAAAATTTTCAAAAAAAAATCCAAAAAATTTAAAAAAATTTTCAAAAAAATTAAAAAATTTTTCAAAAAATTTAAAAAAATTTTCCAAAAAATTAAAAATCAAAAAAAAAAAAAAAAAATTTAAAAATTTCCAAAAAATTTAAAAAAATTTTCCAAAAAAAAATTTAAAAATTTTCCAAAAAATTTAAAAATTTTCCAAAAAATTTAAAAAAAAATTTTCCAAAAAAAATTTTAAAATTTTCCCAAAAAAAAAAAATTTTTCTCAAAAAAATTTTCAAAAAATTTCCCAAAAAAATTTTCCAAAAAATTAAAAATTTTCCAAAAAATTTAAAAATTTCCCAAAAAAATTTAAAAAATTTCAAAAATTAAAAAATTTTCCAAAATTAAAAATTTAAAAAATTTTCAAAAAAATTTAAAAAATTTTCAAAAAATTTAAAAATTTTCCAAAAAAAAATTTAAAAAATTTTCCAAAAAATTTAAAAAAAAAAAAATTTTTCAAAAAAATTTAAAAATTTTCCAAAAAATTTAAAAATTTTCCAAAATTTAAAAATTTCAAAAATTTAAAAATTTTCCAAAAAAAAATTTTCCAAAAAATTTCAAAAAATTTCCAAAAAAAAGAAATTTAAAAATTTTTCAAAAAAAAAAAAAAAAATCTTCCAAAAAAAAATTAAAAAATTTTCCAAAAAAAAATTTAAAAATTTTCCAAAAAAATTTAAAAAATTTTCAAAAAATAAAAATTTTCCAAAAAATTTTCCAAAAAAATTTAAAAATTTTCCAAAAAATTTAAAAAATTTCCCAAAAAAAATTTAAAAAAATTTTCAAAAAATTAAAAATTTCCCAAAAATTTAAAAATTTTCCAAAAAAAAAAAATTTCCAAAAAATTTAAAAAATTTTTCAAAAAAATTTAAAAAATTTTCCAAAAAAAAAAAAAAAAAATTTTCAAAAAAATTTAAAAATTTTCCAAAAAATTTAAAAATTTTCCAAAAAATTTAAAAAAATTTCAAAAAATTTAAAAATTTTCCAAAAAAATAAAATTCCAAAAAAATAAAAAAAAAAAAAAAAAATTTCCAAAAATTTAAAAATTAAAATCCAAAAAATTTAAAAATTTTTCCAAAAAATTTAAAATTTTCCAAAAAATTTAAAAAATTTCCAAAAAATTTTTCAAAAAAATTCAAAAAATTTCCCAAAAATTTCAAGATTTTCAAAAAATTTAAAAAAAATCAAAAATTTTCCAAAAAATTTTCCAAAAAAATTTTCAAAAAAATTTCAAAAAAATTTCCCAAAAAATTTCAAAAAAAATTTTCCAAAAAAAATCACAAAAATTTCCAAAAAAATTTAAAAAATTTTCCAAAAAAATTTAAAAATTTTCCAAAAAAATTTAAAAATTTCAAAAAATTTAAAAAATTTTCCAAAAAAATTTAAAAAATTTCCCAAAAAATTTAAAAAAAAAAATAAAAATTTTCAAAAAAAATTTAAAAATTTCCCAAAAAAAATATAAAAAAAAAAAAAAAAAATTTTCCAAAAAATTTTAAAAATTTCCAAAAAAAATTTAAAAATTTTCCAAAAAATTTTAAAAAATTTTCCAAAAAATTTAAAAAATTTCCAAAAAAATTTAAAAAAATTTTCAAAAAAATTTAAAAAATTTTCCAAAAAAAAATTAAAAAAATTTTCAAAAAAATTTTAAAAATTTCCAAAAAATTTCAAAATTTTCCAAAAATTTTAAAAAATTTTTCCAAAAATTTAAAAAATTTCCAAAAAAATTTTTCAAAAAAAAAAATTTAAAAAATTTTTTTCAAAAAATTTAAAAAATTTTCCAAAAAAATTAAAAAATTTTCAAAAAAAATTTAAAAAATTTTCCAAAAAAATTAAAAAATTTTCCAAAAAAAAATTTAAAAAATTTTCCAAAAAAATTTAAAAATTTTCAAAAAATTTCAAAAAATTTTCCAAAAATTTAAAAAATTTTCAAAAAAAAATTAAAAAAATTCCCAAAAAAAAAAAATTAAAAAATTTCCAAAAAAATTTCCAAAAAAAAAAAATTTTCAAAAAAATTCAAAAAATTTTCCAAAAAAATTTAAAAATTTTCCAAAAAATTTAAAAAATTTTCAAAAAAATTTAAAAATTTTCCAAAAAATTTAAAAATTTTCCAAAAAAAAAAATTTAAAAATTTTCCAAAAAAAAATTAAAAAATTTTCAAAAAAATAAAAAATTTTCCAAAAAATTTAAAAATTTTCCAAAAAATTTAAAAAATTTCCAAAAAAATTTAAAAAAATTTTCCAAAAAATTTAAAAAATTTCCCAAAAAAAAAATTTCCAAAAAAAAAAAAAAAATTTCAAAAAATTTAAAAAATTTCCAAAAAATTTAAAAATTTTCCAAAAAATTTAAAAAATTTCCAAAAAAAAATTTTCCAAAAAATTTAAAAAATTTTCCAAAAAAATTAAAAAAATTTCCAAAAAATTTAAAAAAAAAATTTTCCAAAAAATTTAAAAATTTTCCAAAAAAATTTAAAAAATTTTTCAAAAAAATTTCAAAATTTTCCAAAAAAATAAAAAAAATTTTTCAAAAAAATTCAAAAATTTTCAAAAAAATTTAAAAAAAAAAATTAAAAAAAATTAAAAAAAAAATCAAAAATTTCCAAAAAAATTTAAAAAATTTTCCAAAAAATTCAAAATTTCCCAAAAAAAAAAATTTCCAAAAAAAAATTTAAAAATTTCCAAAAAATTTAAAAAATTTCCAAAAAAATTTAAAATTTTCCAAAAAATTTAAAAATTTTCCAAAAAATTTAAAAATTTCCAAAAAATTAAAAAATTTCCAAAAAATTTAAAAAATTTTCCAAAAATTTCAAAAAATTTTCCAAAAAAATTTTCAAAAAAAAAAAAAATTTCAAAATTTTCAAAAAAAATTTAAAAAATTTCCAAAAAATTTCCCAAAAAATCTCAAAATTTTCCAAAAAATTTAAAAAATTTCCAAAAAAATTTAAAAATTTCCCAAAAAAAAAAATTTAAAAAAAAATTTAAAAAATTTCCAAAAAATTTAAAAAATTTTCCAAAAAATTTTAAAAATTTTCAAAAAAATTAAAAATTTTCCAAAAAAAAAAATTTCAAAAAATTAAAAAAAAAAATTTTCAAAAAATTTAAAAAATTTTCCAAAAAATTTAAAAATTTTCCCAAAAAATTTAAAAAAAAAATTTTTCAAAAAAATTTAAAAATTTTCCAAAAAATTTAAAAATTTTCCAAAAAAATTTAAAAAATTTTCCAAAAAATTTAAAAATTTTCCAAAAAAAATTAAAAAATTTTCAAAAAAAATTAAAAATTTTTCCAAAAAATTTCAAAAATTTCCAAAAAAATTCAAAAAAAAAAAATTTAAAAAAATTTCCAAAAAAAAAAAATTTTCCAAAATTTTCCAAAAATTTAAAAATTTTCCAAAAAAAAAATTTTCCAAAAATTTAAAAAATTTTCTCAAAAAATTTAAAAAAATTTCCAAAAAAATTAAAAAATTTTCCAAAAAATTTAAAAATTTTCCAAAAAATTTAAAAAATTTTCCAAAAAATTTAAAATTTTCCAAAAAATTTAAAATTTTCCAAAAATCAAAAATTTTTCAAAAAAATTTAAAAAATTTCCCAAAAAAATTTCAAAAAAAAATTTCAAAAAAAATCAAAAAATTTCCAAAAAAAAAAAATTTCAAAAAAAAAAAAAATTTTCCAAAAAAATTTAAAAAATTTTCCAAAAAAATTTAAAAAAATTTTCCAAAAAAATTTAAAAAATTTTCCAAAAAATTAAAAAATAAAAAATTTAAAAATTTTCCAAAAAAAAAAAAATTTAAAAAATTTTCCAAAAAATTTAAAAATTTTCCAAAAAATTTAAAAATTTTTTCCAAAAAATTTTAAAAATTCCAAAAAATTTAAAAAAAAAATTTTCAAAAAAAAATTTAAAAATTTCCCAAAAAATAAAAATTTTCCAAAAAATTTAAAAATTTTCCAAAAATTTAAAAAAATTTTCAAAAAAAATTTAAAAAATTTCCAAAAAAATTTAAAAAATTTTCCAAAAAATTTAAAAAAATTTCCAAAAAAATTTAAAAAAATTTCCAAAAAATTTAAAAATTTCCAAAAAAATTTAAAAAATTTTCAAAAAAAAAAAAAATTCAAAAAAAAAATTTAAAAAATTTTCCAAAAAAAATTTAAAAATTTTCCAAAAAAAATTTAAAAATTTTCCAAAAAATTTAAAAAATTTTTCCAAAAAATTTAAAAATTTTCCAAAAAAATAAATTTTCAAAAAAATTTAAAAAATTTTCAAAAAATTTAAAAAATTTTCCAAAAAATTTAAAAAATTTTCCAAAAAATTTAAAAAATTCCAAAAAATTTAAAAATTTTCCAAAAAATTTAAAAATTTTTCAAAAAAATAAAAAAAAAATTCCAAAAAATTTAAAAAATTTTCCAAAAATTTAAAAATTTTCCAAAAAAAAACAAAAATTTTCCAAAAAAATTTAAAAAAAAAAAAATTTTTCAAAAAATTTAAAAAATTTCCAAAAAATTAAAAATTTTCAAAAAAAAAATTTAAAAAATTTTCCAAAAAATTTAAAAAAAAAATTTCAAAAAATTTTAAAATTTTCAAAAAAATTTAAAAAAATTTCCAAAAAAATTTAAAAATTTCCAAAAAAAAAAAATTTAAAAAAAATTTTCAAAAAAAAAATTTAAAAATTTCCAAAAAATTTCCAAAAAATTAAAAAATTTTCCAAAAAATTTAAAAATTTTCCAAAAAAATTAAAAAATTTTTCAAAAAATTTAAAAAATTTTTCAAAAAATTAAAATTTAAAAAATTTTCCAAAAAATTTAAAAAATTTCCAAAAAAAAAAAAAATTTTCCAAAAAATTTAAAAAATTTTCCAAAAAATAAAAAATTTTTTAAAAAAAAATCACAAAAATTTCCCAAAAATTTCAAGACATTAAAAATTTTTCAAAAAAAAAAAATCACAAAATTTCCCAAAAAAATTCAAAAAAAAAAAAATTTTTCAAAAAAATTCAAAAGAATTTCCCAAACAAAAAAATTAAAAAAAAAAATCACAAAAATTTCCAAAAAAATTTAAAAAAATTTCCAAAAAAATTTAAAAATTTTCCAAAAAAATTAAAAATTTTCAAAAATTTTAAAAATTTTCCAAAAAAATTTAAAAAATTTTCCAAAAAATTTAAAAATTTCCAAAAAATTTAAAAAATTTCCAAAAAAATTTAAAAAAAATTTTCCAAAAAAATTAATTTCCAAAAAATTTCAAAAAAATTTTTTCCAAAAAAAAATTTAAAAAAATTTCCAAAAATTTAAAAATTTTTCAAAAAAATTTAAAAAAATTTTCCAAAAAATTTTTAAAAATTTTCCAAAAAATTTAAAAAATTTTCCAAAAAAATTTAAAAATTTTCCAAAAAATTTAAAAATTTTTCAAAAAAAAAATTTTCAAAATTTAAAAATTAAAAAATTTTCCAAAAAATTTAAAAAATTTTCCAAAAAATAAAAAATTTTCCAAAAATTTAAAAATTTCCCAAAAATTTAAAAAATTTAAAAAAAATTTAAAAATTTTCCAAAAAAAAAAATTCCAAAAAATTTTCCAAAAAAATTTAAAAAATATTCCAAAAAAAAAATTAAAAAAATTTTCCAAAAAATTTAAAAATTTTCAAAAAATTTCAAAAAATTTTTCAAAAAAATTTAAAAATTTTCCAAAAAAAAAAATTCAAAAAAAAAAATTTTCCAAAAAATTTAAAAAAAATTTTCCAAAAAAAAATTTTCAAAAAAAAAAATCCAAAAAATTTAAAAATTTTCAAAAATTTAAAAATTTTCCAAAAAAAATTAAAAAATTTCCCAAAAATTTCAAAAAAATTAAAAATTTTTCAAAAAAATTAAAAAATTTCCCAAAAAAAAATTTAAAAAAAAAATTTTTCAAAAAATCACAAAATTTCCAAAAAATTTCAAAAAAAAAAATTTTCAAAAAAATTTAAAAATTTTCCAAAAAAATTTAAAAAATTTTCCAAAAAATTAAAAAAATTTTCAAAAATTTAAAAATTTCAAAAAAATTTCAAAAAATTTAAAAAATTTTCAAAAAATTTTAAAAATTTTCCAAAAAAAAAAAATTTTCCAAAAAATTTAAAAAATTTCCAAAAATTTAAAAATTTTCCAAAAAATTAAAAATTTTTCAAAAAATTTAAAAAATTTTCCAAAAAAATTTAAAATTTTCCAAAAAAATTTTAAAAAATTAAAAATTTCCAAAAAATTTAAAAATTTTCCAAAAAAAAAATTTCAAAAAAATTCAAAAAATTTAAAAAATTTCAAAAAAAATTTAAAAATTTTCCAAAAAAAAAAAAAATAAAAATTTTCAAAAAAATTTAAAAATTTTCCAAAAAAAAACAAAAAATTTCAAAAAATTTCAAAAAAAAAAAAAAAAAATTTAAAAAAAAATTTCCAAAAAAATTTAAAAATTCCCAAAAAAATTTAAAAATTTCCAAAAAAAAAATTTAAAAAAAAAAAAAATTAAAAAATTTTCCAAAAAATTTAAAAAATTTTCCAAAAAATTTAAAAAATTTTCCAAAAAATTTTAAAATTTTCCAAAAAAAATTAAAAAAATTTTCCAAAAAATTTAAAAAATTTTCCAAAAATTTAAAAAATTTCCCAAAAAATTTTAAAAAAAAAAATTTTTTTCCAAAAAATAAAAATTTTCCAAAAAAAAAAATTTTCCAAAAAATTTAAAAAATTTCCAAAAAATTTAAAAATTTTCCAAAAAATTAAAAATTTTCCAAAAAATTTAAAAAATTTTCCAAAAAAAATTAAAAAAAAATTTTCCAAAAAAAAAATTAAAAAATTTCCAAAAAATTTAAAAAATTTTCCAAAAATTTAAAAATTTTCCAAAAAATTCCAAAAAATTTTCCAAAAATTTCAAAAAAAAAAATAAAAAAAAATTCCAAAAAAATTTAAAAAAATTTTCCAAAAAATTAAAAATTTTCCAAAAAAATTTAAAAATTTTCCAAAAAATTTTAAAATTTTCCAAAAAAATTTTTCAAAAAAAAAAAAATTCAAAAAATTTCCCAAAAATTTAAAAAATTTCCAAAAAATTTAAAAATTTTCCAAAAAATTTAAAAATTTTAAAAAAAAATTTAAAAATTTTCCAAAAAATTTTAAAAAATTTTCCAAAAAATTTAAAAAATTTCCAAAAAAAAAATTTCAAAAAATTTTTCCCAAAAAAAATTTAAAAAATTTCAAAAAAATTCAAAAATTTAAAAAATTTCAAAAAATTTAAAAATTTTCCAAAAAATTTAAAAATTTTCCAAAAAAAAAATTTAAAATTTCCAAAAAATTTAAAAAATTTTCCAAAAATTTAAAAAATTTTCCAAAAAAAATTTTTTCCAAAAAATTTAAAAATTTTCCAAAAAAATTTAAAAATTTTCAAAAAATATAAAAATTTTCCAAAAAATTTAAAAAATTTTCCAAAAAAATTTAAAAAAAAAATTTTCCAAAAAAATTTAAAAAATTTCCAAAAAAATTTAAAAAATTTCCAAAAAAAAAAATCAAAAAAATTTTCAAAAATTCATAAAAATTTTCCAAAAAATTTAAAAAAAAATTTTTCCAAAAAAATTTAAAAATTTTCCCAAAAAATTTCAAAATAAAAAATTTTCCAAAAAATTTAAAAAAAATTTCCAAAAAATTTTAAAAATTTTCCAAAAATTTAAAAAAATTTTCAAAAAATATTAAAAAAATTTCCAAAAAAAATCAAAAAAAAAATTTAAAATTTTTCAAAAAAATTCAAAAAATTTTCCAAAAAAAAAAAAATTTTCAAAAAAAATTAAAAAAATTTTTTTCAAAAAAATTTAAAAAATTTTCCAAAAAATTTAAAAATTTTCCAAAAAATTTAAAAAATTTTCCAAAAAAATTTAAAAAAAAAAATTTAAAAAATTTCCAAAAAATTCAAAAATTCCAAAAATTTTCAAAAAAAAATTTAAAAAATTTTCAAAAAAATTTAAAAATTTCCCAAAAAAATTTTCAAAAATTAAAAATTTTCCAAAAAAAAAAAAATTTTCAAAAAAAAATTTAAAAAAATTTAAAAAAATTTAAAAATTTTCCAAAAATTTAAAAATTTTCCAAAAAAATTTAAAAATTTTCCAAAAAATTAAAAATTTTCCAAAAATTTTCAAAAAATCAAAAAATTTAAAAATTTCCAAAAAATTTAAAAAATTAAAAAAAAATTTAAAAATTTTCCAAAATAAAAAAAAAAATTTAAAAAAAAAAAAAAATCCAAAAAATTTCCAAAAATTTTCCAAAAAATTAAAAATTTTCCAAAAAATTTAAAAATTTTTCAAAAAATTTAAAAAATTTCCCAAAAATTTTCAAAAAAAAAATTTTTCCAAAAAATTTAAAAATTTCCCAAAAAAATAAAAAAAATTTTCAAAAAAATTTAAAAAATTTTCAAAAAAAATTTAAAAAATTTCCAAAAAAAATCCAAAATTTTTCAAAAAAAAATCAAAAATTTCCCAAAAAAAAAAAATCCAAAAAATTTTTTCAAAAAATTTAAAAATTTTCCAAAAAATTAAAAAAATTTTCCAAAAAAATTAAAAAAAATTTTCCAAAAAATTTAAAATTTCCAAAAAATTTAAAAAATTTTCAAAAAAAATTTCAAAAAAATTTCCAAAAAATTTAAAAAAATTTTCAAAAAAATTTAAAATTTTTCAAAAAAATTACAAAAATTTCCAAAAAAATTCAAAAAAAAAAAATTTTTCAAAAAAAATTCAAAAGAATTTCCCAAACAAAATGAAATTAAAAAAAAAAAAAATCACAAAATTTCCAAAAAAATTTAAAAATTTTCCAAAAAAAATTTAAAAAATTTTCCAAAAAATTTAAAAAATTTTCCAAAAAATTTAAAAATCAAAAAATTTAAAAATTTCCAAAAAATTTAAAAAATTTTCCAAAAAATTTAAAAATTTTCCAAAAAAATTCAAAAAAAAATTTAAAATTTTCAAAAAAATTTAAAAATTTTCCAAAAAAAAAAAAATTTTCCAAAAAATTTAAAAAATTTTCCAAAAAAATTTAAAAAAATTTTCAAAAAAAAATTTAAAAATTTTCAAAAAAATTTAAAATTTTCCAAAAAATTTAAAAATTTTCCAAAAAATTAAAAAATTTTCCAAAAAAAATTAAAAAAAAAAATTTAAAAAATTTCCAAAAAAAAATTTAAAAATTTTCCAAAAAAATTTTTCAAAAAATTTAAAAAAATCACAAAAAAATTTTCAAAAATTTCAAAAAATTTTTTCAAAAAATCTTAAAATTTTCCAAAAAATTTAAAAAAAAAAAAAAAAATTAAAAATTTTCCAAAAAAATTTAAAAATTTTTCCAAAAAAAATTAAAAAAAAAAAAAAATCTAAAAAAAATTTTCAAAAAAATTAAAAATTTTCCAAAAAATTTAAAAATTTTCCAAAAATAAAAATTTTCCAAAAAATTTAAAAAAAAAAATTTTCCAAAAAATTTAAAAATTTTCCAAAAAAATTTAAAAAATTTTCAAAAAATTAAAAATTTAAAAAAATTCAAAAAATTTTAAAAATTTTCCAAAAAATCAAAAATTTTCCAAAAAAAATTTCCAAAAAAAAAAAATTTTCAAAAAATAAAAAATTTCCAAAAAATTTAAAAAAATTTTCAAAAAATTTAAAAAATTTTCCAAAAATTTAAAAAATTTCCAAAAAATTTAAAAATTTTCAAAAAAAATTTAAAAAATTTCCAAAAAAATTTAAAAATTTTTCAAAAAAATTTAAAAATTTTCCAAAAAAATTTCCAAAAAATTTTCAAAAAAAATTTAAAAAAAACAAAAAATTTTCAAAAAATTCAAAAAAAAATTTTCAAAAAATTTAAAAAATTTTCAAAAAAAAAAAATTAAAAAATCTTCCAAAAAAATTAAAAATCTTCCAAAAAAATTTAAAAAAAATTTTCCAAAAAATTTAAAAAAATATTCAAAAAAATTTCAAAAAAAAATTTCCAAAAAAAATTAAAAAATTTTCCAAAAAAAATTTAAAAAATTTCCAAAAAAAATTTTCCAAAAAAATTTTCAAAAAAAAAAATCAAAAAATTTTCCAAAAAATTTAAAAATTTAAAAAAAAAATTAAAAATTTCCAAAAAAAAATCCAAAAAATTTTCCAAAAAAAATTTAAAAAATTTTCCAAAAAAAATTTAAAAAATTTTCCAAAAAATTTAAAAATTTTCCAAAAAATTAAAAATTTTCAAAAAATAAAAAAAATTAAAAATTTTCCAAAAAAATTAAAAATTTTTCAAAAAAAATTTCAAAAAATTTAAAAAATTTTCCAAAAAATTTAAAAAAAATTTCCAAAAAATTTAAAAAATTTTCCAAAAAAAAATTAAAATTTTCAAAAAAATTTCAAAAATTTCCCAAAAATTTAAAATTTTCCAAAAAAATTAAAAAATTTTCCAAAAAAAATCAAAAAATTTCCAAAAAATTTAAAAAATTTTCAAAAAAATTCAAAAAATTTCCCAAAAAAATTTAAAAAAAAAAAAATCAAAAAAAATTTTCCAAAAAATTTAAAAATTTTCCAAAAAAATTTAAAAAATTTTCCAAAAAAAATTTAAAATTAAAAAATTTTCAAAAAAAATTTCCCAAAAAATTTAAAAAAAAAAATTTAAAAAATTTTCAAAAAATTTAAAAATTTTCAAAAAATTTAAAAAATTTTCCAAAAAAATTTAAAAAATCTTCCAAAAAATTTAAAAATTTTCCAAAAAATTTAAAAAATTTCCAAAAAATTAAAAAATTTTCCAAAAAAATTTAAAAAATTTTCCAAAAAATTTAAAATTTTCCAAAAAAATTTAAAAAATTTTCCAAAAATTATAAAAATTTCCAAAAAATTTTTCTCAAAAAAATTTAAAAAATTTTCCAAAAAATTTTCAAAAAAATTTTCAAAAAAAATTTAAAAATTTTCCAAAAAAAATTTCAAAATTTAAAAATTTTCCAAAAAAAATTTAAAAAAATTTCCAAAAAATTTAAAAAAAAAATTTCCAAAAAAATTTTAAAAATTTCCAAAAAAAAAAATTTCAAAAAAAAAATTTTAAAAAAAATTAAAAAATTTTCCAAAAAATTTAAAAAAATTTTCCAAAAAATTTAAAAAAATTTTCCAAAAAATTTAAAAATATTTCCAAAATTTAAAATTTTCAAAAAAATTTTTTCCAAAAAAAAAATCCAAAAAAATTTCCCAAAAAATTATAAAAAATTCCACAAAAATTTAAAAAAAATTTTCAAAAAAATTAAAAAATTTCCCAAAAAATTTAAAAATTTCCAAAAAATTCAAAAAAAATTTCCCAAAAAAATTAAAAATTTTCCAAAAAAAATTAAAAAATTTTCCAAAAAATTTAAAATTTTCCAAAAAAAAAAATTTTCCAAAAAAATTTAAAAAAATTTCCAAAAAATTTTCCAAAATTAAAAAATTTTCAAAAAAAAATCTAAAAATTTTCCAAAAAAAATTTTCAAAATTTAAAAAAATTTTCAAAAAAATTTAAAAAATTTTCCAAAAATATTTAAAAATTTTCCAAAAAAATTTAAAAAATTTTCCAAAAAATTTAAAAAAATTTCAAAATTTAAAAATTTTCCAAAATTTAAAAATTTTCCAAAAAAATTTAAAAAATTTTCAAAAAAAAATTTAAAAAATTTCCCAAAAAAATTTTCCAAAAAATCAAAAAATTTTCAAAAAAAATTTAAAAAAATTCAAAAAAAAAAAAAAATTTTTCAAAAAATTCAAAAAAATTTCCCAAACAAAAAAATTAAAAAAAAATCAAAAAATTTTCCAAAAAAAATTTAAAAAAATTTTCCAAAAAAATTTAAAAATTTTCCAAAAAATTTAAAAAATTTTCCAAAAAAATTTAAAAAATTTTCCAAAAAATTTAAAAAAAAAAAATTTAAAAATTTCCAAAAAATTAAAAATTTTTCAAAAAAATTTAAAAATTTTCAAAAAAATTCCAAAAAATTTAAAAAAAAAATTAAAAATTTCAAAAAAATTTAAAAATTTTCCAAAAAAATTCAAAAATTTTCCAAAAAAATTTAAAAATTTTCCAAAAAATTTAAAAATTTCCCAAAAAAATTTAAAAAAAAAATTTTCCAAAAAAATTTAAAAATTTTCCAAAAAATTTAAAAATTTTCCAAAAAAATAAAAATTTTCCAAAAAATTTAAAAAATTTTCCAAAAAATTTAAAAAAAAAAAAAAAAAAAAAATTTCCAAAAAATTTAAAAAAATTTTCCAAAAAATTTAAAAATTTTCAAAAAAAAAAAAAAATTTCAAAAAATTCAAAAAAATTTCAAAAAAAAATTTCAAAAAAAATTTTCAAAAAAAAAAATTTCCAAAAAAATTTAAAAATTTTCAAAAAATTTAAAAATTTTCCAAAAAATTTAAAAATTTTCCAAAAAATTTAAAAATTTTCAAAAAAAAATTAAAAATTTTCAAAAATTTAAAAAAAAATTTTTCAAAAAAATTAAAAAATTTCCAAAAAAAAATTTAAAAAATTTTCAAAAAAATTAAAAAATTTTCCAAAAAAAAAAAAAAAATTTTCAAAAAAATTTATTTTCCAAAAAATTTAAAAAATTTTCCAAAAAAATTAAAAAATTTCCCAAAAAAATTTTTAAAAAAATTTAAAAATTTTCCAAAAAAAATTTAAAAATTTTCCAAAAAAATTTAAAAAATTTTCCAAAAAAAAAATAAAAAAAAAAAAAAAATTTTCCAAAAAATTTAAAAATTTTCAAAAAAATTTAAAAATTTTCCAAAAAAAATCTAAAAAAAAATTTCCAAAAAATTTAAAAAATTTCAAAAAATTTAAAAAATTTTTCAAAAAAATTTTCAAAAAAATAAAAAAAATTCCAAAAAAATAAAAAAATTTTCAAAAAATTTAAAAAATTTCCAAAAAATTTTCAAAAAAAAAAAAAATTTTCCAAAAATTTCAAAAAAAAAAATTTTCAAAAAAAAAAAAATTTAAAAATTTTCAAAAAAAAATTTAAAAAAAAAAAAATTAAAAATTTTCAAAAAAAATTTAAAAAAATTTCCCAAAAAAATTTAAAAATTTTCAAAAAAATTTAAAAATTTTCCAAAAAATTTAAAAACAAAAAATTTAAAAAAAAATTTCAAAAAAATTTAAAAATTTTCCAAAAAATTTAAAAAAAAATCCAAAAAATTCAAAATTAAAAAAAATTTCAAAAAAAATTTTCCCAAAAAAAAATTCCAAAAAAAAATTTAAAAAAATTTTCCAAAAAATTTAAAAATTTTCCAAAAAAATTTAAAAAATTTTCCAAAAAAAATTTTCCAAAAAATAAAAATTTTCCAAAAAATTTAAAAATTTTCCAAAAAAATTAAAAAAATTTCCAAAAAAATTTTCCAAAAAAAAAATTTAAAAAAATTCCAAAAAAAAAATTTAAAAAATTTTCAAAAAATTTAAAAAAATTTTCAAAAAAAATTTAAAAATTTTCCAAAAAAAATTTCAAAAAATTTCCAAAAAATTAAAAAAAATTTTCAAAAAAAATAAAAAAATTTCCAAAAAATTTTTCCAAAAATTTTCAAAAAAATTTAAAAAAATTTTCCAAAAAAAAATTTAAAAAAATTTCCAAAAAAAAATTAAAAAAATTTCCAAAAAATTTTAAAAATTTTCAAAAAAAATTTAAAAATTTTCCAAAAAAATTTAAAAATTTTCCAAAAAATTTTTCAAAAAAAAATTTTCAAAAAAAAAAAATTTTCCAAAAAATTAAAAAATTTTCCAAAAAAAAATTCAAAAAATTTAAAAAATTTTTCAAAAAATTAAAAAAAAATTCAAAAAAAATTTAAAAATTTTCCAAAAAAATTAAAAAAAAAAAAATTTTCCAAAAAAATTTTCAAAAAAAAAAATTTAAAAAAATCCAAAAAATTTAAAAAAAAATTTCCAAAAAATTTTAAAAATTTTCCAAAAAATTTTAAAATTTTCCAAAAAAAATAAAAAATTTTCAAAAAAATTTAAAAAATTTTCCAAAAAATTTTAAAAAAATTTTTCAAAAAATTTAAAAAATTTCCAAAAAAATTTCAAAAAAAAAAAAAATTTTAAAAAATTTTCAAAAAAAAATTTTTCAAAAAAATTTAAAAATTTTCCAAAAAATTTAAAAAATTTCCAAAAAAAAAAAATTTAAAAAATTTTCCAAAAAAATTTAAAAATTTTCCAAAAAAAAAATTTAAAAAAATTTCAAAAAATTTCCCAAAAAAATTTCCAAAAAATTTTCCAAAATTTAAAAAAATTTTCAAAATTTAAAAAAAAAAATTTAAAAAATTTTCAAAAAATTTAAAAATTTTCAAAAAAAAATTAAAAAAATTTCAAAAAAAAAATAAAAATTTCCCAAAAAAAAAAAAAAAAAAATTTTTCCAAAAAATTAAAAATTTTCCAAAAAAAAAAAAAAAAATTTCCCAAAAAAATTTTCAAAAAAAAAATTTTCAAAAAAAATTTAAAAATTTCCAAAAAAAAAATTTAAAAAAAAAAAAAAAATTTCAAAAAAAATTTTAAAAAAAATTTTCAAAAAAATTTAAAAAATTTTCCAAAAAAATTTAAAAATTTCCAAAAAATTTAAAAATTTTCCAAAAAATTTAAAAAATTTTCCAAAAAATTTAAAAAATTTTCCAAAAAATTTAAAAAATTTTCTCAAAAAAAAATCACAAAAATTTCCCAAAAATTTCAAGACATTAAAAATTTTTCAAAAAAAAAAATCACAAAATTTCCCAAAAAATTTCAAAATAAAAAAAATTTTTTCAAAAAAATTCAAAAGAATTTCCCAAACAAAATGAAATTAAAAAAAAAAATCACAAAATTTCCAAAAAATTTAAAAAATTTTCCAAAAAAATTTAAAAATTTTCCAAAAAATTTAAAAATTTTCCAAAAAAATTAAAAAATTTTCCAAAAAAAATTAAAAAATTTTCCAAAAAATTTAAAAAAAATTTTCCAAAAAATTTAAAAAAAAATTTAAAAATTTAAAAAATTTTCAAAAAATTTTCAAAAAAAAAATTTTAAAAATTTTCCAAAAAAAAAATAAAAAATTTTCCAAAAATTTAAAAAATTTTCCAAAAAATTTAAAAAATTTTCCAAAAAAAAATTAAAAATTTTCCAAAAAAAAATTTTCAAAAAAATTTAAAAATTTTCCAAAAAAAAAAAAAAAAAAAAAAAAAAATTTAAAAAATTTTCCAAAAAATTTAAAAAATTTTCAAAAAAATTTAAAAATTTTCAAAAAATTTAAAAAATTTCAAAAAAAAATTTAAAAAATTTTCAAAAAAATTTAAAAATTTCCCAAAAAAATTTAAAAATTTTCCAAAAAATTTAAAAAATTTCAAAAAAAAATTTTTCCAAAAAATTTAAAAAAAAAAATTTTCCAAAAAAATTAAAAATTTCCAAAAAATTTCAAAAAATTCCAAAAAAAAATTTAAAAAATTTTCCAAAAAAATTTTTCAAAAAAAAAAATTCAAAAAATCAAAAAAAAATTTCAAAAAAATTTAAAAAAATTTTCCAAAAAATTTAAAAAAATTTTCAAAAAAATTTAAAAAATTTCCCAAAAAAAAATTTTCAAAAAATTTTCCAAAAAAAAAAATTTAAAAAAAAAAAAAATTTAAAAATTTTCCAAAAAAATTTAAAAAATTTCCCAAAAAAATTTTAAAAATTTTCCAAAAAAAATTAAAAAATTTTCCAAAAAATTTAAAAATTTTTTTCAAAAAATTAAAAATTTTTCCAAAAATTTAAAAATTTTCCAAAAAAAAAAAATTAAAAAATTTTCCAAAAAATTAAAAAAATTTTCAAAAAAATTTAAAATTTTCAAAAAAATTCAAAAAATTTCCAAAAAAAAAATTTTCCAAAAAATTTAAAAATTTTCAAAAAAAAAAAAATCCAAAAAAAAAATTTCCAAAAAAAAAAAAATTTAAAAAATTTTTCAAAAAAAAATTTAAAAAATTTCCCAAAAAAATTTAAAAAAATCAAAAAAATTTTCAAAAATTTAAAAAATTTCCAAAAAATTTAAAAATTTTCAAAAAAAAAAAATTAAAAAAAAAATTTAAAAATTTCAAAAAAATTTAAAAATTTCCAAAAATTTAAAAAATTTTCCAAAAAATTTAAAAAATTTTCAAAAAAATTTAAAAAAAAAAAAAAAAATTTAAAAATTTCCAAAAAATTTAAAAATTTTCCAAAAAATTTAAAAATTTTCAAAAAAAACAAAAAATTTTCAAAAAAAAATTTCAAAATTTTAAAAATTTTTCAAAAAAAATTTAAAAAATTTTCCAAAAAAAATTTTAAAAATTTTCAAAAAATTTAAAAAATTTCCAAAAAAATTTAAAAATTTTCAAAAAAATTAAAAAATTTTCCAAAAAATTTAAAAAATTTCCAAAAAAAAATTTAAAAATTTCCAAAAAAAATTAAAAATTTCCAAAAAATTTAAAAATTTTCCAAAAAATTTTAAAAAAATTTCCAAAAAAAAAAAAAATTTTCCAAAAAAAAAAAAAAAAAAATTTTCAAAAAAATTTAAAAATTTTCCAAAAAAAAAAAAATTAAAAAAATTTTCCAAAAAATTATAAAAATTTTCAAAAAAATTTAAAAATTTTCCAAAAAATTTAAAAAAAAAATTTAAAAATTTTCCAAAAAAATTTTCCAAAAAAATTTAAAAAAATTTTTCCAAAAAAAAAAAAATTCAAAAAAATTTCCCAAAAAATTTCAAAACATTAAAAATTTTTCAAAAAAAAATCACAAAAATTTCCCAAAAAAAAAAATTCAAAATAAAAAAAAAAATTTTCAAAAAAATCAAAAGAATTTCCCAAACAAAATGAAATTAAAAAAAAAAAAATCAAAAATTTTCAAAAAAATTTAAAAAATTTAAAAAAAAATTTAAAAAATTTTCAAAAAAAAAATTTAAAAAATTTCCAAAAAATTTAAAAAATTTTCCAAAAAAATTTAAAAATTTCCAAAAAAAAAATTTCCAAAAAAATTTAAAAAAAAATTTCCAAAAAAATTAAAAATTTTCCAAAAAAAAATTTAAAAAAAATTTCAAAAAATTTTTCCAAAAAAAAAAAAAAAAAAATTTCCCAAAAAAAAAAAATTTTCCAAAAATTAAAAAATTTTCAAAAAAATAAAAAAATTTTCCAAAAAAAAAATTAAAAAAAAAAAAAAATTTTTTCAAAAAAATTCAAAAAAATTTTCCAAAAAAATTTAAAAATTTTCCAAAAAATAAAAAAATTTTCCAAAAAAATTTAAAAAATTTCAAAAAAAATTTCCAAAAAATTAAAAATTTCCAAAAAAATTAAAAAATTTCAAAAAAAAATTTTTAAAATTTTCCAAAAAAAAATTTTCCAAAAAAAAATTTCCAAAAAATTTAAAAATTTCAAAAAAATTTAAAAAATTTTCCAAAAAAATTTAAAAAAAAAAAAATTTAAAAAATTTCCAAAAAAAAAAAAAAATTTCCAAAAAAAATTTAAAAAATTTTCCAAAAAATTTAAAAAATTTTCAAAAAAAATCAAAAAATTTCCCAAAAAAATTAAAAAAATTTTCCAAAAAAAAAAAAAAAAAATTTTCCAAAAAATTTTTTCAAAAAAATTTAAAAATTTTCCAAAAAATTTAAAAAAAAAATTTTCAAAAAAATAAAAAAAATTTTTCAAAAAAATTTAAAAATTTTCCAAAAAATTTAAAAAATTTTCCAAAAATTTTAAAAATTTTCCAAAAAATTTAAAAAAATTTTCAAAAAAATTTTTCCCAAAAAATTTCAAAAAAAATTTCAAAAAATTTTCCCAAAAATTTCCAAAAAATTTTCAAAAAATTTAAAAAATTTCCAAAAAATTTAAAAATTTTCAAAAAAAAAAAAAATTTTCCAAAAAAAAAAATTTAAAAAATTTTCCAAAAAATTTAAAAAATTTTCAAAAAAATTTAAAAATTTTTCAAAAAAATTTAAAAAAATTTTCAAAAAAAAATTTAAAAATTTTTCAAAAAAATAAAAAATTTTCCAAAAATTTCAAAAAAAAATTTTTTCAAAAAAAAAATCAAAAATTTTCCAAAAAAATTTCAAAAAAAAATTTCAAAAAAATTTCAAAAAAAAAATCAAAAAATTTCCCAAAAAATTTCAAAAATTAAAAATTTTTCAAAAAAAAATTAAAAAAATTTTCAAAAAAATTAAAAAAAAAATTTTCCAAAAATTTAAAAAATTTTCCAAAAAAATTTAAAAAATTTTCCAAAAAAAATTAAAAAAATTTCCAAAAAAAAAAAATTAAAAATTTTCCAAAAAATTTAAAAAATTTTCCAAAAAAAAAATTTAAAAATTTTCCAAAAAAAAATTTAAAAATTTTCCAAAAAAATTTAAAAAATTTTCAAAAAAATTAAAAAAATTTTCCAAAAAATTTAAAAATTTTCCAAAAAAATTTAAAAAAATTTCCAAAAAATTTAAAAAAAATTTAAAATTTCCAAAAATTAAAAAATTTTCCAAAAAATTTAAAAAATTTTCCAAAAAAAAATTTTCCAAAAAAAATTCCAAAAAATTTTTCTCAAAAAAAAAAAACAAAATTTCCCAAAAATTTCAAGACATTAAAAATTTTTCAAAAAAAAAAATCACAAAAATTTCCCAAAAAAATTCAAAATAAAAAAAAAAATTTTTCAAAAAAAATTCAAAAGAATTTCCCAAACAAAATGAAATTAAAAAAAAAAAAAATTTCCAAAAATTTCAAAAAAATTTAAAAATTTTCAAAAAAAATTTAAAAATTTTCCAAAAAATTTAAAAAATTTCCAAAAAAAATTTAAAAAATTTTCCAAAAAATTTAAAAAAAATTTTCCAAAAAATTTTCCAAAAAATTTTCCAAAAAAATTTCAAAAAATTTAAAAAATTCAAAAAAATTTAAAAAAAATTTCAAAAAAATTTAAAAATTTTCCAAAAAATTTAAAAAATTTCAAAAAAATTAAAAAAAATTTTCCAAAAAAATTTAAAAATTTTCCAAAAAAATTTAAAAATTTTTCAAAAAAATTTAAAAAATTTTCCAAAAAATTTAAAAAAATTTTCCAAAAAATTTAAAAATTTTCAAAAAAATTTTTTCAAAAAAATTCCAAAATTTTTCCAAAAAAAAAAAAAAAAAAAATTTAAAAAAATTTTCCAAAAAAAATTTAAAAAAATTTTCAAAAAATTTAAAAAATTTCCAAAAAATTTAAAAAAAAAAAATTTTCAAAAAAAAAATCAAAAAAATTTTCCAAAAAATTTAAAAAAATTTCAAAAAAAAAAATTCAAAAAAAAAAAAATTTTCCAAAAAATTTCAAAAAATTTTCCAAAAAAATTTTCAAAAAAATTTCCAAAAAATTTAAAAATTTTCAAAAAAATTTAAAAAATTTTCCAAAAAAATTTAAAAAATTTTCCAAAAAATTTAAAAATTTTCAAAAAAATTTTTTTCAAAAATTTCAAAATTTTCAAAAAATTTCCAAAAATTTTAAAAATTTTTCAAAAAAATTTTAAAATTTTCAAAAAAAAATTAAAAAAATTTCCAAAAAATTTAAAAAAAAAAATTTTCAAAAAAATTTAAAAAATTTCCAAAAAAATTTAAAAAAATTTTCCAAAAAAAAAATTTTCCAAAAATTTAAAAAAATTTCAAAAAAAATTTAAAAATTTTCAAAAAAAAAATTAAAAAAATTTTCAAAAAAAAAATTTTCAAAAATTTCAAAAAATTTTCCAAAAAAATTTAAAAAATTTCCAAAAAAATTTAAAAAAATTTTCCAAAAAAATTTAAAAATTTTCAAAAAATTAAAATTTTCCAAAAAAATTAAAAAATTTCCAAAAAAAAATTTTCAAAAAAATTTAAAAATTTTCCAAAAAAAAAATTTTCAAAAAAAAATCAAAAAAATTCCAAAAATTTCAAAATTAAAAATTTTTCAAAAAAAAAAATCAAAAAATTTCCCAAAAAATTTCAAAAAAAATTTTTCAAAAAAAATTCAAAAATTTCCCAAAAAAATCAAAATTAAAAAAATTTTTCAAAAAAAAATCAAAAAATTTTCCCAAAAAAAAATTTAAAAAATTTTTCCAAAAAATTTAAAAATTTCCAAAAAAAATTTAAAAATTTTCCAAAAAAAAAATTTAAAAATTTTCCAAAAAATTTAAAAATTTTCCAAAAAATTTTAAAAAAAAAAAATTTAAAAATTTTCCAAAAAATTTCAAAAAATTAAAAAATTTTCCAAAAAAATTTAAAAATTTTCCAAAAAATTTTAAAAAAATTTTCCAAAAAATTTTTTCCAAAAAAAAATTCAAAAAATTTTCCAAAATTTAAAAAAAAAAAAAAAAAAATTTAAAAAAAAAAAATTTAAAAAAAAAAATTCCAAAAATTTTCCAAAAAAAAAAAAATTAAAAAATTTCCAAAAAAAATTCCAAAAAATTTTCAAAAAAAAAAATTTTCAAAAAAATTTAAAAAATTTTAAAAAAAAAAAAATTTCAAAAAAATTCAAAAAAAAATTTTCCAAAAAAAAAATTTTCCAAAAAAAAATTAAAAATTTTCAAAAAAAAATTTAAAAAAATAAAAATTTCCAAAAAAATTTAAAAATTTTCCAAAAAAATTTTTCCAAAAAAAAAAAAAAAATCAAAAAAATTTTCCAAAAAAATTAAAAATTTCCCAAAAATTTCAAAAAAAAAAAAAAAATCACAAAAATTTCCCAAAAAAATTCAAAAAAAAAAAAAAATTTTCAAAAAAAAAAATTCAAAAAAATTTCCCAAAAAAATAAATTTTTCCAAAAAAATTTAAAATTTTCAAAAAAATTAAAAAATTTTCCAAAAAATTTAAAAATTTTCCAAAAAAATTTAAAAATTTTCCAAAAAAAAAATTTCAAAAAAATTTTTTTCAAAAAATTTAAAAAAATTTCCAAAAAATTTAAAATTTTCCAAAAAAATTTAAAAAATTTTCAAAAAAATTTAAAAAAATTTTCCAAAAAATTTAAAAAATTTTCCAAAAATTTAAAAAATTTCCAAAAAATTTAAAAAATTTTCCAAAAAATTTTAAAAAAAATTCAAAAAAAAAAAAAAAAAAAAAAAAATTTTTCAAAAAAAAAAAAAAAAAAATTTAAAAAAATTTCAAAAAAATTTAAAAATTTTCCAAAAAAATTTAAAAATTTTCAAAAAAAAATTCAAAAATTTTCCAAAAAAAAAAAAAATTTAAAAAATTTTCCAAAAAAATTTAAAAATTTTCCAAAAAATTTAAAAAATTTTCCAAAAAAATTTAAAAAAATTTTCAAAAAAAATTTAAAAATTTTCCAAAAAAAATTTAAAAATTTTCCAAAAAATTTAAAAAAATTTCAAAAAAAAAATTTAAAAAATTTTTCCAAAAAAATTTAAAAATTTTCCAAAAAAATTTAAAAAAATTTCCAAAAAATTTAAAAAATTTCAAAAAAATTTAAAAAAAAAAAAAAAAAAAATTTCCCAAAAAATAAAAATTAAAAAAATTTTCAAAAAAATCACAAAATTTCCAAAAAAATTAAAAATTAAAAAAAAAAAAAAAAATTTAAAAATTTCCAAAAAAATTAAAAAATTTTCAAAAAAAAAAAAATTTCAAAAAAATTAAAAAAAAATTTTCCAAAAAATTTAAAAAAAAAAAATTTAAAAAATTTTCCAAAAAAAAAATTTTTCAAAAAATTTCCAAAAAAATTTCAAAAAATTTTCCAAAAAATTAAAAAATTTCCCAAAAAAATTAAAAATTTTCCAAAAAAATTTAAAAAATTTTCAAAAAATTTAAAAATTTTCCAAAAATTTTAAAAATTTTCCAAAAAATTTAAAAAATTTTCCAAAAAATTTTTTCAAAAAAAAATTTTCCAAAAAATTTAAAAAAATTTCCCAAAAATTTTTCAAAAAAAAAAATCACAAAAATTTCCCAAAAAATTTCAAGACATTAAAAATTTTTCAAAAAAAAATCACAAAATTTCCCAAAAAAAATTCAAAATAAAAAAAATTTTTTTAAAAAAATTCAAAAGAATTTCCCAAACAAAATGAAATTAAAAAAAAAAAATCAAAAATTTCCAAAAAATTTAAAAAATTTTCCAAAAAATTTAAAAAAATTTTCCAAAAAAATTTAAAAATTTTCCAAAAAAAAAAATTTTCCAAAATTTAATTTCCAAAAAATTTAAAAAATTTTCCAAAAAATTTAAAAATTTTCCAAAAAATTTAAAAATTTTCCAAAAAAAAAAATTTCCAAAAAATAAAAAATTTTCCAAAAAATTTTCAAAAAATTTTCCAAAAAATTTAAAAATTTTCAAAAAAATTTAAAAATTTTCCAAAAATTTAAAAATTTTAAAAATTTCAAAAAAAATTTTTCAAAAAATTTTAAAAAATTTCAAAAAAATTTTTCAAAAAAAATTAAAAATTTTCCAAAAAATTTATTAAAATTTTCAAAAAAATTTAAAAATTTTCCAAAAAAAATTTAAAAAATTTTCCAAAAAAAATTTTCAAAAAATTTTTTTTCAAAAAAAAAAATTTTCAAAAAAATTTCCCAAAAAAATTCAAAAAAAAAAAAAAAAAAAAAAAATCAAAAAATTTCCAAAAAAATTTAAAAAAATTTTCAAAAAAATCAAAAAAAATTTTCCAAAAAATTTTCCAAAAAAAAAAATTTTCAAAAAAAATCTAAAAAATTTTCCAAAAAAATTTAAAAATATAAAAAAAATTTAAAAAATTTCCAAAAAAAAATTTTCAAAAAATTTAAAAAAATTTTAAAAAATTTTCAAAAAAATTTAAAAAATTTTCAAAAAAATTTAAAAAAAAAATTTTCAAAAAAATTTAAAAAATTTCCAAAAAAATTTAAAAAAAAAAAAATTCAAAAAAATTTCCAAAAATTTCCAAAAAAAAAAAATAAAAAAAATTCAAAAAAAAAATTTCCAAAAAAATTTCAAAAATTTTCCAAAAAATTCAAAAAATTTAAAAAATTTCAAAAAATAAAAAAAAAATTTTCTCAAAAAAAAAAATCACAAAAATTTCCCAAAAAATTTCAAGACATTAAAATTTTTCAAAAAAAAATCACAAAAATTTCCCAAAAAAAAAATTCAAAATAAAAAAAAAATTTTTCAAAAAAAAAATTTCCAAAAAATTTCCCAAACAAAATGAAATTAAAAAAAAAATCAAAAAAAAAATTAAAAAAATTTCCAAAAAAATTAAAAATTTTCCAAAAAAAAATTTAAAAATTTTCCAAAAAAAATTTAAAAAATTTTCAAAAAAATTTAAAAATTTCCAAAAAATTTAAAAATTTTTAAAAATTAAAAAATTTTCTCAAAAAAATTAAAAAATTTCCAAAAAAATTTAAAAAATTTTCAAAAAAAAAAATTTTCAAAAAAATAAAAAAATTTCAAAAAATTTTCAAAAATTTTAAAAAAAAAAAAAAAATTTTCCAAAAAAATTTAAAAAATTTCCCAAAAAATTAAAAAATTTCAAAAAAAAA
Organism: Drosophila ficusphila; assembly: GCF_018152265.1. Classification (NCBI taxonomy): domain Eukaryota; kingdom Metazoa; phylum Arthropoda; class Insecta; order Diptera; family Drosophilidae; genus Drosophila; species Drosophila ficusphila. Next base: position 38,559 of record NW_025064089.1, on the reverse strand, counting down.
TTTAAAAAATTTTCCAAAAAAATTTAAAAAAATTTCAAAAAAAATTTTAAAAAATTTTCCAAAAAAATTTAAAAAAATTTCCAAAAAATTTAAAAAATTTTCAAAAAATAAAATTTTTCCAAAAAAAAAAAAAAAATTTTCAAAAAAAAATTAAAAAAATTTTTCAAAAAATTTAAAAAATTTTCAAAAAAATTTAAAAAATTTTCAAAAAAAAATTTAAAAAATTTCCCAAAAAATTAAAAAATTTTTCAAAAAAATCCTAAAAATTTCCCAAAAAAATTTAAAAAAAAAAAAATTTCCAAAAATTTTTTTCCAAAAAAATTTAAAAAATTTTCCAAAAAAATTTAAAATTTTCCAAAAAAATTTAAAATTTCCAAAAATTTAAAAATTTTCCAAAAAATTTTAAAAAAATTTTCAAAAAAATTTAAAAAATTTTCAAAAAAAAATTAAAAAATTTTCCAAAAAAATTTAAAAATTTTCCAAAAAAAATTTAAAAAATTTCCAAAAAAATTTTTTTCAAAAAAATCACAAAAATTTCCCAAAAAATTTCAAAACATTAAAAATTTTTCAAAAAATAAAAAAAAAATTTCCCAAAAAAAATTCAAAATAAAAAAAAAAATTTTCAAAAAAATTCAAAAAAATTCAAAAAAATTTTCCAAAAAAATCAAAAAAAAAAAAAAAAAAAAAAAAAATTTCCAAAAAATTAAAAAATTTTCCAAAAAATTTAAAATTTTCCAAAAATTTAAAAATTTTCCAAAAAAAAAAATTTCAAAAAAATTTAAAAAATTTTCCAAAAAATTTTTAAAATTTTCAAAAAATTCAAAAAAATTTTCCAAAAAAATTTAAAAAAATTTTCCAAAAAAAAATTAAAAATTTCCCAAAAAAATTTAAAAAAACAAAAAAAAAATTTAAAAAAATTTTCAAAAAAATTAAAATCTTCAAAAAAATTTAAAAAATTTTCAAAAAAATTTAAAAATTTTCAAAAAAATTTAAAAATTTTCCAAAAAATTCTAAAAAAAATTTCCAAAAAATTTAAAAAAAAATTTTCAAAAAAAAAAAAAATCAAAAAAATTTCCAAAAAAATTTCAAAAAAATTAAAATTTTTCAAAAAAAATTATAAAATTTTCCAAAAAATTTAAAATAATAAAAATTTTCCAAAAAATTTAAAAAATTTCCCAAAAAAAATTTAAAATAAAAAAAAATCACAAAAATTTTCCAAAAAAATTTAAAAAATTTTCAAAAAAATTTAAAAATTTTCCAAAAAATTTAAAAATTTCCCAAAAAATTTAAAAAATTTCAAAAAATTTAAAAAATTTTCCAAAAAAATTTAAAAATTTTCCAAAAAATTTAAAAATTTCCAAAAAAAAAAATTTAAAAAAATTTCCAAAAATTCTAAAAAAATTTCCAAAAAATTTTCCAAAAAATTAAAATTTTCCAAAAAATTTCAAAAAATTTCCCAAAAAAAAAAATTAAAAAATATTCAAAAAAAATCAAAAAATTTTCAAAAAAATTCCAAAAAATTTAAAAAATTTTCCAAAAAATTAAAAAAATTTTCAAAAAAATTTAAAAATTTTCCAAAAAATTAAAAAATTTTCCAAAAAAATTTAAAAATTTTCAAAAAAAAAATTAAAAAAATTAAAATTTTCCAAAAAAAAATAAAATCAAAAAAAAAATTTAAAAAATTTTCAAAAAAATTTAAAAAAATTCCAAAAAATTTCCAAAAAAAAATATAAAAAAAAATCTAAAAATTTCCCAAAAAATTTAAAAAATTTTCCAAAAAAAAATTTAAAAATTTTCAAAAAAAAAATTTCCAAAAATCAAAAAATTCAAAAATTTTCAAAAAAAAAAAAATTTCCAAAAAAAATTTTAAAAAAAAATTTAAAAATTTTCAAAAAAATTTAAAAATTTTCCAAAAATTTTAAAATTTCAAAAAAATTAAAAAAAATTCCAAAAAAAATCAAAAAATTTTCCAAAAAAATTTAAAAAAAATTCCCAAAAAATTTAAAAAATTTCCAAAAAATTTTAAAAATTTTCCAAAATTAAAAATTTTCCAAAAAAATCAAAAAATTTTCCAAAAAAAAAATTTCAAAAAATTTAAAAATTTTTCAAAAAATTAATTAAAAATTTCCAAAAAAACTAAAAAAAAATTAAAAAAAATTTCCAAAAAAATAATTTAAAAAAAATCTTCCAAAAAATTTAAAAAAAAAATTAAAAAAATTAAAAAATTTTCCAAAAAAATTTAAAAAAAAAAATTCAAAAAAACCTAAAAAACTTTCAAAAAAAAAATCTTAAAAAATTTTCCAAAAAAATTTAAAAAAAAAATCCAAAAAATTTAAAAAAAAAATCCAAAAAATTTAAAAAATTTTCCAAAAAATTTAAAAATTTTCCAAAAAATTTTCAAAAAAATCTTCCAAAAAAAATTAAAAAAATTTTCAAAAAAATCCAAAAATTTTCCAAAAAAATAAAATTTTCAAAAAAAAAAAAATTTTCAAAAAATTCAAAAAATTTTCCAAAAAATTAATTTTCAAAAAAAAAAAAATTTCCAAAAAATTTAAAAAAATTTCCAAAATAAAAAAAATTTTCAAAAAAAATTTAAAAAAAAAAAAAAAAAAAAAAAAAAAATTTTCAAAAAAAAAATCAAAAAAATTTCCAAAAAATAAATTAAAAACTTTTCAAAAAAAATTTAAAAAAATTTCAAAAAAAATTTAAAAAAATTTCCAAAAAATTTCAAAAAAAAATTTCAAAAATTAAAAAATTTCAAAATATTTCAAAAAAAAATTAAAAATTTTCCAAAAAATTTAAAAATTTCCAAAAAAATTTAAAAATTTCCAAAAAAAATTTAAAAAAAAAATTCAAAAAATTCAAAATTTCAAAAAATTTTCAAAAAAAAATCAAAAAAATTTAAAAAAATTTTCTAAAAAATATAAAAATCTTTCAAAAAAAAATCAAAAAAATTCCCAAAAAAATTTCAAAAAAAACAAAAAAATAAAAAAAAAAAAATTTAAAAAATTTTCCAAAAAAATTTTCAAACAATAAAAAAAAAATTTTCAAAAAAATTAAAATTTCCAAAAATTCAAAAAAATTTTCCAAAAAATTTAAAAAAAATAAAATTAAAAAATTTTCAAAAAATTTAAAAAATTTTCCAAAAAATTTAAAAAATTTTCCAAAAAATTTAAAAAATTTTTCAAAAAAATTTAAAAAATTTCCAAAAAAATTTAAAAAAAAAATTTCCAAAAAAATTAAAAAAATTTTCCAAAAATTTAAAAAATTCTAAAAAATTTAAAAAATTTTCCAAAAAAATTTAAAAAATTTTCCAAAAAAATTAAAAAATTTTCCACAAAAATTTAAAAAATTTTCAAAAAAATTAAAAAAAAATTTCCAAAAAAATTTAAAAATTTCAAAAAAATTTAAAAAATTTTCAAAAAAATTTAAAAATTTTCCAAAAAATTAAAGATTTCCAAAAAAATTTTCAAAAAAACCCAAAAAATTTCAAAAAAAAAAATTTTCAAAATTTAAAAAATTTCAAAAAAATTTTCCAAAAAATTAAAATTTTCCAAAAAATTTAAAAATTTTCCAAAAAATTTAAAAATTTTCAAAAAAAAATTTAAAAAATCTTCCCAAAAAAAAAAATTTAAAAAAAAAAAAAAAAAATTTCAAAAAATTTAAAAAATTTTCCAAAAATAAAAAATTTTTCAAAAAAAAATCAAAAAATCTTCCAAAAAATTTAAAAATTTTCCAAAAATTAAAAAAATTTCCAAAAAAATCTAAAAATTTTCCAAAAAATAAAAAATCTCAAAAAAATTTAAAAATTTCCAAAAAATCTAAAAAATTTTCCAAAAAAATTAAAAAAATCTTCAAAAAAAAAAAAATTTTCAAAAAAATTTAAAAAATTTTCCAAAAAATTTTAAAAAAAAATTTTCCAAAAAATTTAAAAAATTTCCCAAAAAATTTAAAAAATTTTCAAAAAAATTTAAAAATTTTCAAAAAAATTAAAAATTTTCAAAAAAAATTTAAAAATCTTCCAAAAAAAAATTTCAAAAAAATTTAAAAATTTTCAAAAAATTAAAAAAATTTCCAAAAAAATTTCAAAAAAATTAAAAAATTTTTCAAAAAAATTCAAAAATTTTCCAAAAAAATTTAAAAAATAAATTCAAAAAAAATTAAAAAAATTTTCCCAAAAAAATTTAAAAATTTCCCAAAAAATTAAAAAATTTCCAAAAATAAAAAATTTTCAAAAAAATTTAAAAAATCTTCCAAAAAATTTAAAAAAAAAAAATTTTCCAAAAAATTTTAAAATCCTTCAAAAAAATTTAAAAAAAAATTTTCAAAAAAATTTAAAAATTTCCAAAAAACTTAAAAAATTTTCCAAAAAAAATTAAAAATTTTCAAAAAAAAAAATTCAAAAAATTTCCCAAAAAAATTAAAACTTAAAAAATTTCAAAAAAAAATCCAAAAAAATTTCCCAAAAAAAAATTTTCCAAAATAAAAAAACTTTCAAAAAATTTAAAAAAATCTCCCAAACAAAATGAAATTAAAAAAAAACACAAAAAAAATTTCCAAAAAAATTAAAAATTCTTCAAAAAAAATTTAAAAAATTTTCAAAAAATAAATTTTCAAAAAATTTTCAAAAAATTTAAAAATTTTCCAAAAAAAAAATTTTCCAAAAAATTAAAAAATTTTCCAAAAAATTTAAAAAATTTTCCAAAAAAATTTAAAAATTTTCAAAAAATTAAAAAAATTTTCCAAAAAATTTAAAAATTTCAAAAAAATTAAAATTTTTCAAAAAAAAAAAAAAATTTTCAAAAAAAAATTTCAAAAATTTCCAAAAATTTAAAATTTTCAAAAAAAATTAAAAAATTTTCCAAAAAAAATTTAAAAAAAAAAATTTTTTTCAAAAAAATTCAAAAAATTTCCAAAAAATTATCAAAAAATTTCCAAAAATTTAAAAATTTTCCAAAAAAAATTTAAAAATTTTCAAAAAATTTTCGAAAAAAAAAATTTCAAAAAAAATTTCCAAAAAATTTCAAAAATTTTCAAAAAAATTTAAAAAAAAAATTAAAAATTTTCAAAAAAAAATTTTCCAAAAATTTAAAAAATTTTCCAAAAAAAATTAAAAAAATTTCCAAAAAATTTAAAAATTTTCAAAAAATTCAAAAAAAATTTTCCAAAAAAAAAAATCCTAAAAAAATTTTCCAAAAAAATTTTCAAAAAATTTAAAAATTTTCCAAAAAAATTTAAAATTTTCCAAAAATTTAAAAATTTTCAAAAAATTTAAAAAATTTCCAAAAAATTTCAAAAAAAAATTTTCAAAAAATATTAAAATTTTCCAAAAAATTTAAAATTTTCAAAAAAATTTAAAAAATTTTCCAAAAAAAAAAAATTTTCAAAAATTAATTAAAAAAAATTTCCAAAAAAATTTAAAAAAATTTTACAAAAAATTTAAAAATTTTCCAAAAAAATTTAAAAAAAAAAAAATTTTCAAAAAAATTTAAAAAATTTTCAAAAAAAAAAAAATTTCCAAAAAATTTAAAAAATTTTCAAAAAATTAAAAATTTCAAAAAAAAAATTTTCCAAAAAAATTCAAAAAAATTTCCCAAAAAAAATCAAAATTAAAAAAAACAAAAAAAATTTTCAAAAAAAAACTTAAAAAAAAAATTTCAAAAAAAAATTAAAAAATTTTCCAAAAAAAAAATCTAAAAAATTTCAAAAAAATTTTAAAAAAAATAAAAAAATTTTCCAAAAAATTTAAAAAATTTTCAAAAAATTTAAAAATTTTCAAAAAAAAAAAAAAATTTCAAAAAAATTTTCTCAAAAAATTTAAAAATTTCCAAAAAATTTACAAAAATTAAAAAATTTTTCAAAAAAAATCAAAAAATTTCCCAAAAATTTAAAATTAAAAAAAAAATTTTCCAAAAAAATTCAAAAAATTTCCCAAACAAAATGAAATTAAAAAAAAAAAAAATCAAAAATTTCCAAAAAATTTAAAAATTTTCAAAAAAAATTTAAAAATTTTCCAAAAAATTTAAAAAATTTTCAAAAAAAATTAAAAAAATTTCAAAAAAATTTAAAAATTTTCCAAAAATTTAAAAATTTTCCAAAAAATTTAAAAATTTTCCAAAAAATTTAAAAAATTTTCAAAAACTAAAAAATTTTCAAAAAAATTTCCATAAAAAAAAAAAAATTCTCCAAAAAATTTAAAAAATTTTTCCAAAAAAATAAAAAATTTCCAAAAAAATTTCAAAATAAAAAAATTTAAAAAATTTCCAAAAAATTAAATTTAAAAAAAAATTTAAAAAATTTTCAAAAAAATTTAAAAATTTTCAAAAAATTTAAAAATTTCCAAAAAATTTAAAAAAATTTTCCAAAAAAAAAATTTAAAAAATTTTTTCAAAAAAAATCAAAAAATCTCCAAAAAAAAAAATCAAAAAATTTAAAAAAATCCTAAAAATTTTCAAAAAAAAAAACAAATTTTCCAAAAAAAAAATTCAAAAAAATTTCCAAAAAATTTTCAAAAAAAAAATTTTCAAAAAAAATTTCCAAAAAATTTAAAAAAAAAAAAAAATTTAAAAATTTCAAAAAATTTAAAAATTTTCCAAAAAATTTAAAAAATTTTCCAAAAAAATTAAAATTTTCCAAAAAAATTTTAATTTTCAAAAAATCACAAAATTTCCAAAAAATTCTCAAAATTAAAAATTTTCCAAAAAAAAATTCAAAAAATTTCCCAAAAAATTTAAAATAAAAAAATTTCCAAAAAAATTTAAAAAATTTCCAAAAAAATTTAAAAAAATTTTCAAAAAATTTAAAAAATTTTCAAAAAATTTAAAAAATTTTCCAAAAAAAATTAAAAAATTTCCAAAAAATTTAAAAATATTTCAAAAAAATTCAAAAAATTTCCCAAAAAAAAATTTAAAAAAAAAATTTTCAAAAAAAATTAAAAAATTTCAAAAAAATCCTTTCAAAATAAAACAAAAAATTTTCAAAAAAAAATTAAAAAAATTTCTCCAAAAAATTTAAAAAATTTTCAAAAAATTTTAAAAAATTTTCCAAAAAATTTAAAAATTTTCCAAAAAATTAAAAATTTTTCCAAAAAATTAAAAAAAATTTCCAAAAAAAACCTTAAAAAATTTCCAAAAAAAAATAAAAAAAAAAAATTCAAAAAAAAAAAAATTTTCAAAAAATTTAAAAAATTCCCAAAAAAATTTTAAAAAAAAAATTCCAAAAAATTTAAAAAATTCTCAAAAAAATTTTAAAATTTTCCAAAAAAAAAATTTCCAAAAAATTTAAAAAAATTTCAAAAAATTTTCAAAAAAAATTCAAAAAAAAATTTAAAAAATTTTCAAAAAAATTAAAATTTCAAAAATATAAAAAAAAAAATTTAAAATTTTCCAAAAATTAAAAAAATTTCCAAAAAAATAAAAATTTCCCAAAAAAATAAAAATTCAAAAAAAAATTAAAAATTTTCCAAAAAAAATTAAAAAACAAAAAAAAATTTTCAAAAAAATTAAAAAATTTTCCAAAAAATTAAAATTTTCCAAAAAATTTAAAAAAGTTTCCAAAAAATCTTTCAAATAAATAAAAAAAAAAAATCTAAAAAATTTCAAAAAATTTAAAAATTTTCAAAAAAAAAATTTCAAAAATTTTCCAAAAAAATTAAAAATTTTCAAAAAAATTCAAAAATTTCAAAAAATTTAAAAACATAAAAATTTCCCAAAATTTCAAAAAAATTAAAAAAACAAAAAAATCACATTAAAAAATTTCCAAAAAATTTAAAAATTTTCAAAAAAAATTTCAAAAAAAATTCCAAAAAAATTTAAAAATTTTCCAAAAAAAATTTAAAAAATTTTCCAAAAAATTAAAAATTTTCCAAAAAATTTAAAAAAATTTTCCAAAAAATTTAAAAAATTTTCAAAAAAATTCAAAAAATTTCCCAAAAAAAAAATTAAAAAAATTTCAAAAAAATTCTAAAAATTTTCCAAAAAAATTTAAAAATTTCAAAAAAATTCAAAAAAATTTTCAAAAAATTTCCCAAAAAAATTAAAAAAAAAAAAAATTTTTCAAAAAAAAAAATTTTCCAAAAAATTTCCCAAAAAATTAAAAAATTTACAAAAAAATTCAAAAAATTTCCAAAAAATTTAAAAAAATTTCAAAAATTTTCAAAAATTTAAAAAATTTTCCAAAAAATTAAAAATTTTCAAAAAAAAATTAAAAAATTTTCCAAAAAAATTAAAAAAATTTCAAAAAAACAACTTTCAAAAAAATAAAATTTTCCAAAAAAATAAAAAATTTCCAAAAAAAATTTAAAATTTTCCAAAAAAAAATTTTTCAAAAAAAAAAAAAATTTCAAAAAATTCTCAAAAATTCAAAAAAATTAAAAAAATTTTCAAAACAAAAAAATTTCCAAAAAAAAATTTAAAAATTTTAAAAAAAATTAAAAAAATTTTCCAAAAAAAAATTCCAAAAATTAAAAAAATTTTCAAAAAAATTTAAAAAATTTCCAAAAAAAAAAAATTAAAAAAATTTTCCAAAAAAATTTAAAAAATTTTCAAAAAAATTTAAAAATTTTCCAAAAATTATAAAAAAATCCAAAAAATTTCAAAAAAATTTCCCAAAAAATTCAAAAAAATTTACAAAAAAAAAAATTTCCAAAAAAATTTAAAAATAAAAAAATCCTAAAAATTTTCAAAAAAAAAAAAAAATTTTTCAAAAAAAATCAAAAAATTTTCCCAAAAAAAATTTTAAAATTTCAAAAAAAAAAAAATTTAAAAATTTTCAAAAAAAATTTCCCAAAAAAATTCAAAAAAATTTCCCAAAAAAATTTAAAAAATTCCAAAAAAATTTAAAAATTTTTACCAAAAAAAAATTTCAAAAAAATTTTCCAAAAAAAAATTTTCAAAAAAATTTTCAAAAAAATTCAAAAAAATTTTCAAAAAAAAAATTTCCAAAAAATTTTCAAAAAATTTAAAAAAATTTTCAAAAAAATTTAAAAAAATTTTCAAAAAATTTCAAAAAAAAAATTTTTCAAAAAAAAATCAAAAAAATTTCCCAAAAAAAATTAAAAAAAAAATAAAAAATTCAAAAAATTTCCAAAAAAATTTAAAAAATTTCAAAAATATAAAAAAATTTTCAAAAAATTTAAAAAATTTCCAAAAAAAATTAAAAATTTTCAAAAAAATCCTAAAAAATCAAAATTTTCAAAAATTAAAAAAATTTCCAAAAAAATAAATTAAAAAAAAAAAAAAAAATTTAAAAATTTTCCAAAAAATTAAAAATTTTCCAAAAAATTTAAAATTTTCCAAAAAATTAAAAAAATTTCCAAAAAAATTTAAAAATTTCCAAAAAAATTAAAAAATCTTCCAAAAAATTTAAAAATTTCCAAAAATTCTAAAAATTTCCAAAAAAAATTTCCAAAAATTTTCAAAAAAATTTAAAAAATTCTCAAAATAAAAAAATTTTCAAAAAAATTTAAAAAATTTCCCAAAAAAAATTTTCAAAAAAAAATCAAAATTTTCAAAAAAAATTTAAAAAATTTCCCAAAAAAAAAAAATTTCAAAAAATTTTTCAAAAAAAAAAAAAAAAAATTTCCAAAAAAATTTTTCAAAAAAATTTCAAAAAAAAAAAAATTTCCCAAAAAAATAAAAATTTCAAAAAAAAAAATTTTCAAAAAAATTTAAAAAATTTTCAAAAAAATTAAAAAATTTTCAAAAAAATTTAAAAATTTTCCAAAAAAATTAAAAAATTTTCCAAAAAATTTAAAAAAAATTTCCAAAAAATTTCAAAAATTTTCAAAAAAATTTAAAAATTTCCAAAAAAATTTAAAAAAATCTCAAAAAAATTTAAAAAATTTTCAAAAAAATTTTCCCAAAAAAAAAATTCAAAAATTTAAAAAAAAATTTCAAAAAAAAATTAAAAAATCCTTTCAAAAAAATTTAAAAAATTTTCCAAAAAAAAAAAAATTTTCCAAAAATTTAAAAAAATTTTCAAAAAATAAAAAATTTTCAAAAAAATTTAAAATTTTCCAAAAAAAATTTAAAAAATTTTCCAAAAAATTTAAAATTTCCCAAAAAAAAAAATTTTCAAAAAATAAAAATTTTCCAAAAAATTTCAAAAATTTCAAAAAAATTTTTCAAAAAAAATCACAAAATTTCCCAAAAAATTCAAAATAAAAATTTTCAAAAAAAATTCAAAAAATTTCCAAAAAATTTAAATGAAATTCAAAAAATTTTAAAAATTTTCAAAAATTAAAAAATTTTCAAAAAAATTTAAAAAATTTTCAAAAAAATTTAAAAAATTTTCAAAAAAATTTCAAAAAAAATTCAAAAAAAATTTAAAAAAATTTCCAAAAAAAATTCAAAAATTTAAAAATTTTCCAAAAAATTTAAAAATTTTCCAAAAAAAATTTAAAAAATTTTCAAAAAAATTCAAAAAATTTCCCAAAAAAATTTCAAAAAAATTCAAAATTTTTCCAAAAAAAATTTAATAAAATTTCCAAAAAATTAAAAATTTTTTCAAAAAAAATTTCAAAAAAAACAAAAAAATTTAAAAAAAAAAAAAAAAAATTTCGAAAAAATTTAAAAAATTTTCAAAAAAAAAATTTTCCAAAAAATTTCAAAAAATTTAAAACTTTTCAAAAAAATTTAAAAAATTTTCCAAAAAATTTAAAATTTTTCAAAAAAATTAAAAAAAATTTCAAAAAATTAAAAAAAAAAAATTTTACAAAAAAAAAATTAAAAATTTTCAAAAAAATTCAAAAATTTCCCAAAAAAAAAAATTTCAAAAAAAAATTATTCAAAAAAAATTTCAAAAAAATAATTTCAAAAAAAAAAAAATTTCCAAAAAAAAATCCAAAAAAATTAAAAAAAATAAAATTTTCAAAAACAAAAAATTTCCAAAAAAATTAAAAAATTCAAAAAAATTTCCAAAAAAAAAATAAAAAAAATTTTCAAAAAAATTAAAAATTTTCAAAAAAATTTAAAAAATCTTCAAAAAAAATTTAAAAAATTTTCAAAAAATTTAAAAATTTCCAAAAAAATTAAAAAAATTTTCCAAAAAATTCAAAAATTTTCCAAAAAATTAAAAAAATTCCAAAAAAAATTAAAAATTTTCCAAAAAAAAAATTTAAAAAAATTTCCCAAAAAAAATTAAAAAAATTTCAAAAAAATCAAAAATTTTCAAAAAATCAAAAATAAAAATTTTCAAAAAAAAAAAAGAAAAATTTCCCAAAAAAAAAATTTCAAAAAATTAAAAAAATAAAAAAAAAAATTTAAAAATTTTCCAAAAAAAAAATTTTAAAAAAATTTCAAAAAAATTTTAAAAAATTTCCAAAAAAAAATTTTCCAAAAAAATTTCAAAAAAATTTCCAAAAAAAATTTTCAAAAAAACCCCCAAAATTTTCAAAAAAATTTAAAAAAATTTTCCAAAAAATTTAAAAAATTTCCAAAAAATTTTCCAAAAATTTCAAAAAAAAAAAAAATTTCAAAAAATTTCCAAAAATTCAAAAAAAATTAAAAATTTTTCAAAAAAAAAAATCAAAAAAATTTCCCAAAAAAATTAAAATTTCAAAAAAATTTAAAAAAATTTTCAAAAAAAATAATTCAAAAAATTTCCCAAAAAAATGAAATTAAAAAAAAAAAATCAAAAAATTCTCAAAAAAATTTAAAAAAAAAATTCAAAAAAAATCTCCAAAAAATTTAAAAATTTTCAAAAAATTTAAAAAATTTCCCAAAAAACTTAAAAAATTTTCAAAAAAATCAAAAAATTTCCAAAAAACAAATTCAAAAAAAATTTCCAAAAAAATCTCAAAATTTTCCAAAAAAATTTAAAAAATTTTCAAAAAAAAAAAAATTTCCAAAAAAAATTTCAAAAAAAAAAATTAAAAATTAATTTTCCAAAAAAAAAATTTTAAAAAAATCAAAAAATTTTCCAAAAAATTAAAAATTTCCAAAAAAAAAATTAAAAAATTTTCAAAAAAAATTTAAAAAATTTTCCAAAAAATTTAAAATTTTCAAAAAAATTAAAAAATTTTCCAAAAATAAAAATTTTCAAAAAATTTTAAAAATTTTCCAAAAAAATTTAAAAATTTTCAAAAAAAATTAATTTTCAAAAAATTTAAAAAATTTCCAAAAAAATAAATTTTCAAAAAAAAATCTTCAAAAAAAAAATTTTCAAAAATTCCAAAACTTTCAAAAAAATTTCAAAAAAAAAAAAAAAAAAATTTCCAAAAAAAAATAAAAAAAAAAAATTAAAAAAATAAAAATTTCCCAAAAATTTATTAAAATTTTCAAAAAAAATACCTTAAAATTTTCCAAAAAATTAAAAACTTTCAAAAAATTTAAAAAATTTTCAAAAAAAAAATTCTTCAAAAATTTAAAAATTTTCAAAAAATTTAAAAATTTCCAAAAAAAAAAAAAAATTTCCCAAAAAAATCTAAAAAAATTTCCAAAAAAAATTCAAAAAAATTTAAAACAAAAAAAAAAAATTTCAAAAAAAAAAAATTTTCCAAAAAAAAAAAAAATTTCAAAAAAATTTAAAAAAATTTCAAAAAAAAAAAAAAAATTTTCAAAAAAAATTTAAAAAAATTTTCAAAAACAAAAAAAAATTTTCAAAAAAATTTAAAAAAAATTCAAAAAAATTTAAAAATTTTCAAAAAAATTAAAAAAATTTCCAAAAAAAAAAAATTAAAAATTTTCCAAAAAATTTAAAAAATTTCAAAAAAATTTAAAAAAAATTTTCAAAAAAAAATTTAAAAAAATTTCAAAAAAAAAATTAAAAAATTTTAAAAATTTTCAAAAAAATTAAAAATTTTCAAAAAAATTTCAAAAAATTTTCAAAAAAATTCAAAAAATTATTCAAAAAAATTTTTCTCAAAAAAAAAATACAAAAATTTCCCAAAAAATTTCAAGACATTAAAAATTTTTCAAAAAAAAATCAAAAAATTTCCCAAAAAAATAAATTCAAAATAAAAAAAAAAATTTTCAAAAAATTCAAAAGAATTTCCCAAACAAAATGAAATTAAAAAAATAAAAAATTCCAAAAATTTTCAAAAAAATTTAAAAATTCCAAAACAAAAAATTTAAAAAATTTTCCAAAAAATTTTAAAAAACTTTTCAAAAAAAATTAAAAAATTTTCCAAAAAATTTAAAAATTTTCCAAAAAAAATTTAAAAAATTTTCCAAAAAAATTAAAATTTTCAAAAAATTTAAAATTTTCAAAAAAATTTAAAAAATTCAAAAAAAATTTCAAAAAAATTCAAAAAAAAATTTTTCCCAAAAAAAAATTTCAAAAAAACTAAAAATTTTCCCAAAAATTTAAAAAATTTCCCAAAAAAAAATTAAAAAAATTTTCAAAAAATTAAAAAAAAAAATTTCAAAAATTTTAAAAATTTCCAAAAAAATAAAAAATTTCCAAAAAAATTTAAAAAATTTTCAAAAAAATTCAAAAAATTTTCAAAAAAATTCAAAAATAAAAAAAAATTTTCAAAAAAAATTCAAAAATTTTCCAAAAAAATTTCAAAAAATTTTCAAAAAAAAAAATTAAAAAAATTTCCAAAAAAAATTAAAAAAAAAATTTCCAAAAAAATTAAAAAAAAATTTCCAAAAAATTTAAAAAATTTTCAAAAAAAATTTCCAAAAAATTTTCAAAAAATAATTCAAAAAATCAAAAAAATTTCCAAAAAAAATTTAAAAAATTTTCAAAAAATTAAAAAATTTTCAAAAAAATCTTTAAAAAAAAATTAAAAAATTTTCCAAAAAAATTTCCCAAAAAAAATCAAAAAAAAAAAAAAAATTTTCAAAAAAATTTAAAAATTTCAAAAAAAAAATTTTCAAAAAAAAAAAAATCTTTCAAAAAAATTAAAAATCAAAAAAAATTTAAAAAAATTTTCCCAAAAAAAAAAAAATTCCAAAAAAAAAAAATTTTAAAAAAAAATCCAAAAAAACTTTCCAAAAAATTAAAAATTTTCAAAAAAAAAAATCTTAAAAAAAATTTTCAAAAAAAAAAATTTAAAAAATTTTCCAAAAAAAATTTTAAAAAATTTTCAAAAAAATTCCAAAAAAATTTAAAAAAATTTAAAAAAATTTCAAAAAATTCAAAAATTTTCAAAAAAATTTAAAAATTTTCAAAAAGATTAAAAAAAAAAATTTAAAAAAAAAATTAACCTTTCCAAAAAATTCAAAAAAAACAAATTTCCCAAAAAAATTTTCAAAAAATTTTTCAAACAAAAATTTAAAAACTTCTCAAAAAAATTTAAAATTTTCAAAAAAAATTTAAAAAAAATAAAAAAAAAAATTTCCAAAAAATTTTAAAAAATTTTCAAAAAAAATTCAAAAAACTTCCAAAAAAATGGTCTAAAAAAAAAAAAAAATCTTAAAAATTTCAAAAAAATTTAAAAAATCTTCAAAAAAATTAAAAAATTTTCAAAAAAATTTAAAAAATTTTTCAAAAAAAACTTAAAAAATTTTCCAAAAAATCTAAAAAAATTTCCAAAAAATTTTAAAATTTTCCAAAAAATATCTTAAAAAATTTCAAAAAAATTTCAAAATATTAAAAATTTTCAAAAAAATTCAAAAAAATTTCCCAAAAAAAAATAAAAATTTTTCAAAAAAAAAAAAATTTTCCAAAAAAAAAACAAAAATTTTCAAAAAAAAATTTAAAAATTTTCAAAAAAATTAAAAAATTTCCCAAAAAAATTAAAAAATTTTCCAAAAAAAAAATTAAAAATAATCAAAAAAATTTAAAAAATTTTCCAAAAACTTTAAAATTTTAAAAAATAAAAATTTCCAAAAAATTTCAAAAAAAATTTCCAAAAAAATTTAAAAAATTTTCAAAAAAATTTAAAAATTTTCCAAAAAAATTAAAAAAATTTTCCAAAAAAAAAAAAATTCAAAAATTTAAAAAAATTTAAAAATCTTCAAAAAATTTTCAAAAAAAAGAATTTCCAAAAATCAAAAAATTTTCCAAAAAATTCAAAAAATTTCCCAAAAAAATCAAAAAAAAAAAAAATTTTCAAAAAACAAAATTCAAAAAAATTTTAAAAAAAAAAATTAAAAAATTTTCAAAAAATCATAAAATTTTCCAAAAATTTCAAAAAATTTTCAAAAATAAAAAATTTCAAAAAATTTAAAAATTTTCAAAAAATTTAAAAAATTTTCCAAAAAATTTAAAAAATTTCCAAAAAAAAATTAAAAAAATTTTCAAAAAAAATTTTCGAAAAAAATTTAAAAATTTCCAAAAAAATTTCCAAAAAAAAAAATTAAATTTTCAAAAAAACTTTATAAAATTTCCAAAAAAATTTTAAAAACTCCAAAAAATTTTCAAAAAAATTCAAAAAAATCAAAAAAATTTTCCAAAAAAACCATAAAATTTCCAAAAAATTTTAAAAATTTTCCAAAAAATTCAAAAAATTTCCCAAAAAATCTAAAAAAAAAAAAATTTCAAAAAATTTAAAAATTTTCAAAAAAATTTAAAAAAATTCAAAAAAAAATCACAAAATTTCCAAAAAATTTAAAAAAATTTTCAAAAAAAAATTAAAAAATTTCCCAAAAAATTTAAAAATTTAAAAAAAAACAAAAAAAATTTCAAAAAAAAATTTAAAAAATTTTCAAAAAAAATTTAAAAACAAAAAATTTAAAAAATTTCCCAAAAAATTTAAAAATTTTTCCAAAAAAATTAAAAAATTTTCAAAAAAAATTTAAAAAAATTTTCCAAAATTTAAAAAATTTTCAAAAAAAAAAAATTTTCAAAAAAATCTTTCAAAAAATAAAAATTTTCTCCAAAAAATTAAAAATCTTCAAAAAATTTTCCAAAAATAAAAAAATAAAAATTTTCCAAAAAATTTAAAAAATTTTCCAAAAAAATTTAAAAATTTCCAAAAAAATTTAAATTAAAAAAAAAAAAAAAAATCAAAAAATTTTCCAAAAAATTTAAAAATTTTCAAAATTAAAAAATTTTCCAAAAAATTTAAAAAATTTTCCAAAAAAAATTTCAAAAAATTTTCCAAAAAATTTTCAAAAAAATTTTCAAACAAAAAAAAATTTAAAAAAATTCAAAAAATTTAAAAAAAATTTCAAAAAAATTTAAAAAATTTTCAAAAAATAGTTTTAAAATAAAATTCTCAAAAAAAATTTTCCAAAAAATTTTGAAAAAAATTTAAAAATTTTCAAAAAAAAATCACAAAAATTTCCAAAAAAATTTCAAAAAATTTTCAAAAAAATTTAAAAGAATTTCCAAAAAAATGATAAAAAATTTCCCAAACAAAATGAAATTTTAAAAAAACAAAAATCAAAAAAATTTCCAAAAAAATTTAAAAAATTTTCAAAAAATTTAAAATATTTACAAAAATTTTCAAAAAACTTCAAAAAAATTAAAAAATTTTCAAAAAAAAAATTCAAAAAATTTCAAAAAAATTTAAAAATTTCCAAAAAAAATTTAAAAAATTTCAAAAAAAAAAATTTCTTTCAAAAAAATTTCAAAAAAAAATGAATTCAAAAAAAAATTAAAAATTTTTTCAAAAAAATTTAAAAAAATTTTAAAAAAAAAAAAATTTTCAAAAAAAAATCAAAAAAAATTTCCCAAAAAAAAAAAAAAAAAAAAAAAATTTTCCAAAAAAATTCAAAAATTTTCAAAAAAAATTTAAAAATTTTCAAAAAAAAAAAATTTTCCAAAAAACCTTTAAAAAAAATTACAAAAAAATTAAAAAAAATATAAAAAAAAATTAAAAAAATTTCAAAAAAATTAAAAAAATTTTCAAAAAAATTTAAAATTTTCCAAAAAAAAAATTTCCCAAAAAAATTTCAAATTTTCAAAAAAATTTTCAAAAATTATCAAAAAAAAATTTAAAAAATTTCAAAAAAAAAATTTTTCAAAAAAAAAAAAATTTCCCAAAAAAAAAAAATTTCAAAAAATTAAAAATTTCAAAAAAATCTAAAAAATTTTCAAAAAAAAACAAAAAATTATTTCAAAAAAATTTAAAAAATTCCAAAAAAAAAAATTTTCCAAAAAAATTAAAAAATTTTCAAAAATTTTAAAAAAAAACCATCAAAATTTAAAAAATTTTCCAAAAAAATTAAAAAATTTCCCAAAAAAAATTTAAAAAAAAAAAATCCTAAAAAATTTCCAAAAAAAATTTAAAAATTTTCAAAAAAAAAAAAAAAATTAAAAAAAAATTTTTCAAAAAAGTTAAAAAAATTTCCAAAAAATAAAAAAAATTTTCAAAAAAAATTCAAAAAATTTCCAAAAAATTTAAAAATTTCAAAAATTAAAAAATTTTCAAAAAAATTTAAAAAAAAATTTCAAAAAAAATAAAATTTTCAAAAAAAATTAAAAATTTTCAAAAAAATTCAAAAAATTTCAAAAAAAATTTAAAAAATTTCCAAAAAAATCCAAAAAATTTCCCAAAAAAAAAAATTTTCAAAAAAAAACCTTCAAAAAAATTTCAAAAAAAAAAATTTTCAAAAAAAAAAAAAAAAAATTTCCAAAAAATAAAATTTCAAAAATTTTTCAAAAAAAAATTTAAAAAATTTCCCAAAAAAATTTAAAAAAAAAAAAAATTTTCAAAAAAAAATTAAAAAAATTTTCCAAAAAATTTAAAAAATTTTCAAAAAAATTTAAAATTTCCAAAAAAATTTAAAAAATTTTCCAAAAAAATTTAAAAATTTTTCAAAAAAAAAATTTCCAAAAAATTTCAAAAAATTTTCAAAAAAAAAAAATTTCCAAAAAAAAATTAAAAAAATTCAAAAAAAATTTTCAAAAAATTTCAAAAAAAATTCACAAAATTTCCCAAAAAATTTCAAAAAATAAAAATTTTCTCAAATTCCCCAAAAAATTAAATAAAAAAAAAAATTTTCAAAAAAAAATTCAAAAAATTTTCCCAAAAAATTTTAAAAATAAAAAAAAAAAATTTCCCAAAAAATTTTCAAAAATTTTCAAAAAAATTCAAAAAAATTTTCCAAAAAAATCTAAAAATTTCCCAAAAAATTTAAAAAAAAAAAAATTTTCCAAAAAAATTTAAAAAAATTTCCAAAAAATTTAAAAAATTTCAAAAAAAATTTTCAAAAAAATTTCCAAAAATTCAAAAAAATTTCAAAAAAAAAATTCAAAAAATCTCAAAAAAATTTCCAAAAAAATTCAAAAAAAAATCCAAAAAAATTTTCAAAAAAAAAAAATTTAAAAATTTTTCAAAAATTTAAAAAAAATTTAAAAAAAAAAATTTAAAAAATTTCCAAAAAAATTAAAAAAATTTTCCAAAAAAATTAAAAAAATTTTCCAAAAATTTAAAAAATTTTCCCCCAAAAAAATTCAAAAAAATTTCCCAAAAAAAAAATTAAAAAAAAAAATTAAAAAATTTTCAAAAAAATTTAAAAATTTTCAAAAAAATTTAAAAATTTTCCAAAAAAATTTAAAAATTTTCAAAAAAATTTAAAATAAAATTTCCAAAAAAATTCAAAAAAAAAAAAAAAAATTAAAAATTCCCAAAAAATTTCAAAAAAAAAAAATTTCAAAAAAAAAATTTCCAAAAAAATTAAAAAATTCCCAAAAAAAAAATTTCAAAAAAAAAAAAAAAAATTTTCAAAAAAAAAAAAAAATTTCAAAAAATTTCCAAAAATATTAACAAAATTTCAAAAAATTTTCAAAAAAAAAAATTCAAAAAATTTCCCAAAAAAAATTTAAAATTTTCAAAAAAAAAAAAAATAAAAAATTTAAAAAAATTTCCCAAAAAAATTTAAATTTTCCAAAAAAAAACAAAATAAAAAAATTTCCAAAAAAAATTAAAAAAAAATATAAAAATTTCCAAAAAAAAATTTAAAAATTTTCAAAAAAATTTTAGAAATTTTCCAAAAAAATTCACAAAATTTTCCCAAAAAATTAAAAAAATTTTCAAAAAAATTCAAAAAAATTTTCAAAAAAATTCAAAAAAAAATTTTCCAAAAAAAAAATTTAAAAAATTTTCAAAAAAAATTTAAAAAAAAATAAAAAAATCAAAAAAATTTCAAAAAAATTTAAAAAATTTTCCAAAAAAAATTTAAAAAATTTTCCAAGAAAAAATTTTCAAAAAAAATTTCAAAAAATTTTCAAAAAAAATTTACAAAAAAATTTAAAAATTTCAAAAAAATTTTTCCAAAAAATTTTCAAAAAAATCTAAAAATTTCCAAAAAATATTTAAAAAAATTCTCAAAAAAAAAATCAAAAAAATTTTCAAAAAAATTTAAAAAAATTTTCAAAAAAAAATTTAAAAATTTTCAAAAAAAATTTCCAAGAAAAAAAAATTTTCAAAAATTTAAAAAATTTTCAAAAAATTTAAAAAATTTCAAAAAAAAATTAAAAAATTTTCAAAAAAAATTTAAAAATTTTCAAAAAAAAATTCAAAAAATTCCAAGGATTTCCAAAAAAAATTTAAAAAATTTTTCAAAAAAAATTTAAAAAATTTCCAAAAAAATTAATAAAAAAATTTTCCAAAAAATTTAAAAATTTTCCAAAAAATTTAAATTTAATTTTTCAAAAAAAAAAAATCTCCCAAAAAAAGATTTTCAAAAAAAATAAAAAAATTTTAAAAAAAAAAAATTTCAAAAAAAATAAAATAAAAAATTTTCCAAAAAAATTTAAAAATTTTCAAAAAAAATTTTCAAAAAAATTTCAAAAAAATAAAAAAAAAAATCAAAAAAATTAAAAAATTTTCAAAAAATTTAAAAAATTTTCACAAAAAATAAAAAAATTTTCCAAAAAATTTAAAAAAATTTTCAAAAAAATTAAAAAAAAAAAAAAAATTTCAAAAAATTTTCAAAAAAAATTTTTTTAAAATTTTCAAAAAAATTCAAAAAATTTTCAAAAAAAATTTTAAAAAAAAAATTTTCAAAAAAAATTTAAAAATTTTCCAAAAAAATTAAATTTTGCAAAAAAAATTCCAAAAAATTTTCAAAAAAATTTAAAAAAAATAAACATTCAAAAATTAAAATTTCCAAAAAAATTTAAAAAAAATTTTAAAAAAAAAATTAAAAAACTTTCCAAAAAAATTTAAAAAAATTTTCCAAAAAATTTAAAAAATTCCCAAAAAATTAAAAATTTTCAAAAAAATTCAAAAATTTCCAAAAAAATTTCAAAAAAATTTCCAAAAAAAAAAATTAAAAAAATTTTCCAAAAATTTCAAAAAATTTTCCAAAAAAAAAAAAAAAATTTCAAAAAAATTTAAAAATTTTCAAAAAAATTTAAAAAAAATTTAAAAAAATTTAAAAAAATTTCAAAAAAATTTCCAAAAATTTTAAAAAATTTTCAAAAAAATTTTTCTCAAAAAAAAAAATCACTAAAATTTCCGAAAAAAAAGACATTAAAAATTTTCAAAAAAAAAATCAAAAAAAATTCCCCAAAAAAAAATTCAAAATAAAAAATCCAAAAATTTTTCAAACAAAAATTTAAAAATTTTCCAAAAAAATTTACAAACATTTCCAAAAATTCTAAAAAAAAAAAAATCCAAAAATTTAAAAAATCAAAAAAATTTAAAAAATTTTCAAAAAATTTAAAAAATTTTTCAAAAAATAAATTTTTCAAAAAAATTTTCAAAAAAATTTCAAAAAAATTTAAAAAAATTTTCAAAAAAATTAAAATTTTCAAAAAAAAAATTAAAAATTTTCAAAAAAATTTCTCCAAAAAATTTTCCCCAAAAAAAAAAAATTTTCAAAAAAATTCCCAAAAAATTTCAAAAAAAATAAAAAATTTCAAAAAAAAAACTCCAAAAATTTTCAAAAAAAAATTTTCAAAAAAAAAATTTTCCAAAAAATTTAAAAAATTTTCAAAAAAAAAAATTTTCAAAAAAAATTAAAAAATTTCCAAAAAAAAAGAATTTTCAAAAAATTTTTCAAAAAAAAAAAAAAAAAATTTCCCAAAAAATTTTCAAAAAAAAAAATTTTCAAAAAAATTTCAAAAATTTCCAAAAAAAAAAAAATTTCAAAAAAAATAAATAAAATTTTCAAAAAATTTAAAAATTCCCAAAAATTTAAAAAATTTTCAAAAAAATTCAAAAATTTTTCCAAAAAATTTTAAAAATAAAAAATTCCAAAAAATTCAAAAATTTTCAAAAAAAAAATTTTCCAAAAAAAAAAAAAAAATTTTAAAAAGTTTAAAAAAAATTTTTTCAAAAAAAAATTTAAAAATTTCAAAAAAATTTAAAAATTTTTTCAAAAAAATTAAGGATTTCAAAAAAATTTCCAAAAAAAATTTCAAAATAAAAAAATTTTCCAAAAAAATTCAAAAGAATTTCCCAAAAAAATGAAATTAAAAAATATAAAAAAAAATTTCAAAAAAATTTCAAAAAATTTTCAAAAAAATTTAAAAAATTTCCCAAAAAAAAATTCAAAAAAAATTTAAAAAAATTTAAAAAAAAAATTAAAAATTTTTCCAAAAAAGTTAAAAATTTCAAAAAAGGTAAAAATTTTCAAAAAATTTAAGAAATTTTCAAAAAATAAAAATTTCCAAAAAAAATAAAAAATTTTCAAAAAACTCTAAAAATTTCCAAAAAAAAAATTTTCCAAAAAATTTAAAAAATTTTCCAAAAATTTAAAAATTTTCAAAAAATTTTTAAAAAAATTTCAAAAAAAAAAAAACAATTTCCAAAAAAAAAAATTCCCAAAAAATTTCCCAAAAAATTTCAAAATATTAAAAATTTATAAAAAATCACAAAATTTCCCAAAAAGATTTCAAAAAAAAAAAATTTTCAAAAAAATTCAAAAGAATTTCCCAAACAAAATGAAATTAAAAAAAAAAAATTCACAAAATTTCAAAAAAAAACTTAAAAAATTTTCAAAAAAAATTTTCCAAAAAAATTTTCCAAAAAAATTTAAATTTTCAAAAAAATTTAAAAAATTTTCGAAAAAAAATTTAAAAAAATTTCAAAAAATTACTAAAAATTTTTCAAAAAAAAAAACAAAATTTCAAAAAAATTTACAAAAATTTTCAAAAATTTTCAAAAAAATCACAAAATTTTCCAAAAAATTTAAAATTTTCCAAAAAAACTAAAATTTCAAAAAAAAATTCAAAAAAAAAAATTTAAAAAAAGATTTTCAAAAAATTTTCAAAAAAAATTAAAAATTTTTCAAAAAAAAAATTTCCAAAAAAATTTCAAAAAAATTTAAAAATTCCCAAAAAATTTTCAAAAAAATTCCAAAAAAATTTTCAAAAAAATTTAAAAGATTTCAAAAAAAAAAATCTAAAAAATTTTCAAAAAAAATTAAATTTTCCAAAAAATTTCAAAAATTTTCAAAAAAAATTTTCCAAAAAAAAAAAAAAAATTTTCAAAAAAAAACTTCAAAAAAATTTTCCCAAAAATTAAAATTTTCAAAATAAATAAAAAAATTTTCAAAAAAAAAAAAAAAAATTTCCAAAAAAAAAAAAATTTTCAAAAAAATAAAAAAATTTTTCAAAAAACTTAAAAATTTCCAAAAAAATTTAAAAAAATTTCCAAAAAAATTTCAAAAAAAAAAAAATAAAAAAAATTTTCAAAAAAATTTAAAAATTTTCAAAAATAAAAAATTCTTCAAAAAAATTTAAAAAATTTTCAAAAAAATCTAAAAGAATTTTCAAACAAAATGAAATTAAAAATTTTCAAAAAAATTCAAAAAAATTTTCAAAAAATTTAAAAAATTTCAAAAAAATTAAAAAATTTTCAAAAAATTTAAAAAATTTTCAAAAAATTTTAAAAATTTTCCCAAAAAAAAAAATTTTTCAAAAAAAATAAAAAATTTCCAAAATTTTCAAAAAAATTTCAAAAATTAAAAAATTTTCAAAAAAAAAAAAAAAAATTTCCAAAAAAAAAAAAAATTCAAAAAAGTTAAAAAAATTTTCCAAAAAAATTCAAAAAATTTCCCAAAAAAAAAAATTTTCAAAAAACTCAAAAAATTTCAAAAAAAGGTTTTCCAAAAAAAATTTTAAAATTTTCAAAAAATTTTCAAAAATTTTCAAAAAAATAAAATTTCCAAAATTTCCAAAAAATTTCAAAAAAAAAAATCCAAAAATTTTCAAAAAAAAAAAATTTTTCAAAAAAAAAATTTTCAAAAAATTTCAAACAAAAAATTTAAAAAATTTTCAAAAAAATTTAAAAAAATTTCCAAAAAAATTTAAAAAATTAAATTCAAAAAAAATTTTCTCAAAAAAAAAAAAATCACAAAAATTTCCCAAAAAATTTCAAGACATTAAAAAAATTTCAAAAAAAATCAAAAAATTTTCCCAAAAAAAATTCAAAATAAAAAAAAAATTTTTCAAAAAAATTCAAAAGAATTTCCCAAACAAAATGATTAAAAAAAAAAAAATCTAAAAAATTTCCAAAAAAAAAATTTAAAAAATTTTCAAAAAAAATTTAAAAAATTTTCAAAAAAATTTAAAAAATTTTCAAAAAAAAATTTTCCAAAAAAAAATTTTCAAAAAAATTCAAAAATTTTCCAAAAAAAATTTAAAAAAATTTTCAAAAAAATTTCAAAAATTCTTCCAAAAAAAAAAAAAATTTCAAAATCAAAAAATTTAAAAATTTTCCAAAAAATCCAAAAAACTTTAAAAAAATCAAAAAAAAAAAAAAAATTTCACAAAAATTTTCCAATAAAATTTAAAATTTTCCAAAAAAAATTAAAAATTCGAAAAAATTTAAAAAATTTTCAAAAAAAATTAAAAAATTTCAAAAAATTAAAAATCTTTCAAAAAAATTTAAAAATTTTCCAAAACAAAATTTAAAAAATTTCCAAAAAAATTGCTCAAAAAAAAAAAATTTCAAAAAAAACTTTTCCCAAAAAAATTACAAAAAAAAAATAAAAAAATTCAAAAAAAACTTAAAAAATTTTCCAAAAAAATTTAAAAAAAAATTTTCAAAAATTAAAAAATTTCAAAAAAATTTAAAATTTCAAAAAATTAAAAAATTTCCAAAAAAAAAATCTAAAAATTTTTCCAAAAAATTTAAAAAATTTCCAAAAAAAAAAATTTTCAAAAAAATTTTTCAAAAAATTTTAAAAAAAAAAATCTAAAAATCTTTCAAAAAAATTTTTCAAAAAATAAAAAATTTCCAAAAAATTTTCCTAAAAAAAAAAAAATTAAAAAAATTTTTCAAAAAAAATCAAAACATTTCCGAAAATTTTCCAAAAAAAAAAAATAAAATTTTTTCCAAAAAAAATTTCAAAAATTTCCAAAAAAAATTTCCAAAAAAAAAAATTAAAAAAAAAAAAATTTCAAAAAAAAAATTAAAAAATTTTCCAAAAAAAATTTAAAAAATTTTCCAAAAATAAAAAATTTCCAAAAAAACTTAAAAATTTTTCAAAAAATTAAAAAATTTTCCAAAAAAATTTTTAAAAATTTTCAAAAAAATTTTAAAAATTTTCCAAAAATTTTAAAAAATTTTCAAAAAAAAATTTTCAAAAAAATTAAAAAAATTTCCAAAACAAAAAAATTTAAAAAAATCAAAAAAATTTTCCAAAAAAAAATTAAAAAAAAAAAAAAATTTCAAAAAATTTCCAAAAAAAAAAAATTTTCAAAAAAAATTTCAAAAAATTTCCAAAAAAAAATTTCCAAAAAAAAAAAAAAAAATTTCCAAAAAAACTTCTAAAAAATCTTCAAAAAAACAAAAATTTAAAATTTAAAAACTTTCCAAAAAATTTAAAAAATCCTTTCCAAAAAATTAAAAAATTTTCAAAAAAAATTTAAAAAATTTCAAAAAAACTTTCCAAAAAAAAAATTTTCAAAAAAATTCAAAAAAATTTTCAAAAAAATTTCAAAAAAATTTCAAAAAAAATTTTCAAAAAAAAAAAATTTCAAAAAAATTTCCAAAAATTTTCAAGACATTAAAAATTTTTAAAAAAAATCAAAAAATTTCCCAAAAAAAAATTTCAAAAAAAAAAAATTTTTCAAAAAAAATATTCAAAAGAATTTCCCAAACAAAATGAAATTAAAAAAAAATCAAAAATTTAAAAAATTTAAAAAAAATTTAAAAATTTTCCAAAAAAAATTTAAAATTTTCAAAAAAAATTTAAAAAATTTTCAAAAAATTAAAAAATTTTCCAAAAAATTTTTCAAAAAAAAAAAAAAATTTCCCAAAAAATTTAAAATTTTCAAAAAATTCAAAAATTTCCAAAAAAAATTTTCAAAAAAATTAAAATTTCAAAAAAATTTCCAAAAAAATTTTCAAAAAAAATTAAAATTTTTCAAAAAAAATCTTAAAAATTTTCAAAAAAATTTAAAAACTTTCCAAAAAATTTTTCAAAAAAATTCCAAAAAATTTAAAAAAATTTCAAAAAAAAAAAAAATTTTCAAAAAAAAAGTTTAAAAAATTTCCAAAAAAAAAAAAAAAAAAAAAAAAAAAAAAATTTAAAAAATTTCCAAAAAAGTTATTTAAAAAAAATGTCAAAAAAAAAATTAAAAAGATTTTCAAAAAAAACAATTTTTCAAAAAAGTTAAAAAAATTTCAAAAAAATTAAAAATTTCCAAAAAAGAGTAAAAAAATTTTCAAAAAAATTTAAAATTTTCCAAAAAATTTAAATTCCCAAAAAAATTTAAAAAAATTTCAAAAAAATTAAAAAATAAATTTTCTAAAAAAAAAAATTTTCTCAAAAAAAAAAACTAAAAAATCTTCCCAAAAATTTCAAGACATTCAAAATTTTGCAAAAAAAAACACCAAAAAATTTCCCAAAAAAAAAATTTTCAAAAAAAAAAAAAAAATTTTCAAAAAAGTTTAAAAATTTTCCAAAAAATTTAAAAAATTTTTCAAAAAAATAAATTACAATTTTAAAAAATTAAAAACCAAAATTAAAAAAATTTCCAAAAAAGATTTAAAAAATTTTTCAAAAAATAAAAAAAAAAATTTTCAAAAAAAAAAAACTCAAAAAAATTAATTTCAAAAAAATTTTAAATAGATTTTCAAAAAAATTTAAATTTAAAGTTAAAAAATTTCCAAAAAAAAATTCAAAAAAAGGAAAAAATTTAAAAAATCCAAAAAAATTTAAAAATTTTCAAGAAAAAAATTTACAAAAATTTTTTCAAAATAAAATTTTAAAATTTTCCAAAAAAATTTAAAAAATTTTCAAAAAATTTAAAAAAATTTCCCAAAAAAAATTTTTCAAAAAATTTCACAAAAAAAAAAAAAAAATTTCCAAAAAAATTCAAAATTAAAATTTTTCAAAAAAATTTAAAAAATTTCAAAAAAAAAAAAATTTCCAAAAAATTTTTAAAAAATTTTCGAAAAAACTTAAAAATTTTCCAAAAAATTTTCAAATTTTCGAAATAAAAATTAAAAAAATTTTCAAAAAAAATTTTCCAAAAATTTTCAAAATTAAAAATTTCCAAAAAAATGTCAAAATTAAAAAATTAAAAAAATTTCGAAAAAAATTAAAAAAATTTCCAAAAAATTTAAAAATTCTCGAGAAAAATTAAAAATTTTTTCAAAAAAAATTCAAAATTTTTCCAAAAAAGTTTAAAAACTTTTCCAAAAAAAAATTTTTCCAAAAAAAATTCAAAAAATTCCCAAAAAAAATTCAAAAAAATTAAAAGAGTTAAAAAGGTTTTAAAAAAAAGTTAGATTTTCCAAAAATAAAAATTATCAAGGTTAAAGAATTACAAAAAAAAGATTTCAAAAATAAATTTACCCAAAAAATTGTCTTGAAAATAAATTTAAAATTTTCAAATTCTAAAAATTTTTAAAGTTTTCAAAAAAAGTTTCCAAAAAAAAAAAATTAAAAAATTTCAAAAAAATTTAAAATTTTCCAAAAAAAAATTTTCAAAAAAAACCTTCTAAAAAATTTAAAAAAAAAAATAAAATTTCCAAAAAAATTAAAAAATTTTCAAAAAAAAAAAAAAATTCAAAAAAAAAAAATTTTCCAAAAATTCAAAAGATTTTCAAAAAAATAATAAAAAAATTAAAAAAAATGTACAAAATTCTTCGAAAAAATTTAAAATTTCCAAAAAAATTAAAAAAATTTTCAAAAAAAACAAAATTTTAAAAATAAAAAAAAAAAAATTTAAAAATTTTCCAGAACAAACCTAAAAACCAATTTTCAAAAAATGCAAAGGGATTCAAAAAATCCCTTCCAAAAATTAAAAATTTCCAAAATTTAAAAATTTTAAAAAAAAAAAAATTTCACAAAAATTTCGAAAAAAATTTCCAAAAAATTTTCACAAAAATTTAAAATTTTCGAAAAAAAATTTAAAATTTTCCAAAAATTCAAAAAATTTCAAAAAAATAAAAAAAATCAAAAAAATTCCCGAAAAAAATTCAAAAATTTTTCAAAAAAAAATCCTTCAAAATTTCCCAAAAAATTTAAAAAATTCCAAAAAATTTTCAAAAAATTAAAAATTTTCAAAAAAATTCAAAAGAAAAAAAAATTTAAAAATTTAAAAAAAAAAAAAATTTCGAAAACAGGACTAAACAAAATTTAAAAAATTTTCGAAATGAAAATTTCCTCCAAGGTTAGTTTTCAAAAAATTTAAAAAATTTTCAAAAAGAAGGTTTTATAATTAAAATTTTATTACAAAAAAAAAAACCAAAAATTACCAAAAAAATTTAAAAATTTTTCAAAATTAAAGGATTTAAAAAGGTAAAAAAGGATTTTCAAAAAAATTTAAAAATTTCCAAAAAAATTTAAAAAATTTCAAAAAAAAAGACTTTTCAAAAAAATTAACGGAAATTCCAAAAAAAAGATTAAAAAGGATTTTCAAAAAAAAGTTAAAATTTCCCAAAAAAGTTAAAAGATTTTAAAAAAAAAAAAAAAAAGTTATTTCAAAAAAATTTAAAAAATTTAAAAAAATTTAAAAATTTTCCAAAAAATTTAAAATTTTCCAAATTTTAAAAATTTTTCCAAAAAAATTTTCAAAAAAAATTTCCAAACAAAATGAAATTAAAAAAAAAAATCACAAAAATTTTCAAAAAAAATTTTCAAAAGAATTTCCCAAACAAAAAAATTAAAAAATAAAAAAAATCTAAAAATAAAAACAAAAGTTAAAAGGATTTTCCAACAAAAAGTTAAGAAATTTTTCAAACTAAAAAATTTTCTAAAAAAATTTCAAAACAAAAATTTAAAAATTTTCGAAAAAAATTCAAAAAAATTTCCAAAAATTTTTAAATGTTAAAAATTTTAAAAAAAATTTAAAAAATTTCGAAAAAAAAAATTTCAAAAAATTTCCCAAACAAAATGGGGAAAAAAATTTTCAATAAAAATCCAAAAAATTTCCGAAAAGGAGATTTAAAAAATTTTCAAAAAACAATAAAAAAATTATCATTTACAAAAAATTTAAAAAATTTTCCAAAAAAAAAAAAAAAAAAAATCTCAAAAAATTTAAAAATTTTCCAAAAAAAAATTTTAAAAATTTTCAAAAAAATTTAATGTTAAAAATTCATAACCAATTAATCCTCAAAACATTTTAAAAAAATTTAACAAATTCTAAAAATTAAAAAAATTTTTCTCAAAAAAAAAAAAAATTTCAAAATTTTAAGAAATTTCTTCAAACACTTAAAAATCACAAAATTTCCCAAAAAAAAAAATTCAAAAAAAAAAAAAAAAAAAATTTTTCAAAAAAATTTAAGTTAAAATTTTCAAAAAAATCCTACCTTAAAAAATTTCAAAAACCTTCAAAAAATCTTCAAAAAAAAATTAAAAAAATTTCAAAAATTAATAATCTTCCAAAAAAAAAAACTTTACAAAAACCAAAAAAAAAATCCTTCCAAAAAATTAAAAAATTCAAAAAAAAAATTTTCCAAAAAAAAATCCTCCAAAAAAATGAAATTAAAAATCAACAAAAATTTCAACAAATAAAAAATTTTCAAAGCAAAAATCCTAAAAAATTTCCCAAAAAATTAAAACCAAAATTAAACAAAAACCTTAACAAAAATAATTAATAAAATTTCCCAAAAAAAATAAAAAAAAAAAAAAATCTTCAAAAAAAATCCTTAAAGGAACATAACTTTCCAAAAACCTAAAATTTTCAAAAAATTTCCCAAAATATTGAAATAAAATTTAAAAAAAATCCAAAAAATTTTCTCAAAAAAAAAAAAAAAATTTCAAAACATAATTAAATTTTTCAAACAAAAATCATTAAAAATTTTCCAAAAAAAATTTTCAAAATTAATTAAAAATTTTCAAAAAAATTTAAAAAAAATTTTCAAAAATTTTTTCTAAAATATTAAAATTTTCAAAAATTAAAAATTTCCAAAAAAATTTAAAAAAATTTCCAAAAAAGAAAAAAATTAAAAATAAAAATCAAAAATTTTCGAAAAAAAAATTTAAAAATTCAAAAAAATTTCAAAAAGATTTCGAGAAAAATTTAAAAAATTTTTCCAAAAAAAAACAAAAAGATTTCCCAAAAAAAAAAATTCCAAAAAAATTTAAAAAATTTTCCAAAAAATTTCAAAAGAATTTTCCAAAAAAATTCAAAAAAATTTAAAAAATTTTTTCTAAAAAAATTATAAGATTTCAAAAAATTTTCGAAAAAGGTTTAAAAATTTTCAAAAAAAATTTAAAAAATTTTCAAAAAAACAATTTTCAAAATTACAAAATATTTAAAAAATTTCCAAAAAATTAAAAAAAAAACTTTCCAAAAAATTTAAAAATTTTCCAAAAAATAAAATTTTCAAAAAAAATTTGTACCCTACAAAAAAAAATTAAAAATCCTTTCCAAAAAAATTAGAAAAATTTTCAAAAAAAAGATTTAAAAAATTTTCAAAAAAAATTTAAAAAATTTTCCAAAAATTTAAAAAAAATTTTCCAAAATTAAAAAAATTATCAAAAAAATTAAAAAAATTTCAAAAAAATTTAAAAAAATTTTCAAAAAAAAAAATTTTCAAAAAATTTTCGAAAAAAAAATTTCAAAAAAAAATAAAAAAATTTTCAAAAAAATCTTAAAAAAATCAATAGACACAGAATCTTCAAAAAAATTTAAAAAAATTAGTCTCAGTAACTTAAAATCAAAAAATTCCAAAAAAATCCTTCCAAAAAATTAAAAATCCAAAAATTTCAAAAAAATTTCAAAAAAATTTAAAAAATTTTCAAAAAAAATTAATAAAAATTTCCAAATAAAAAATTCTAAAAATAAAAAAAAATTTTTCCAAAAAAATTCTAAAAATTTCCCAAGTTAAAAATTAAAAATTAAAAAAAACAAAAAAATTTAAAAAAATTTCCAAAACAAATTTAAAATTTTCAAAAAAAAGAAATTAAAAAAAATTTTCAAAAAAATTTAAAAAAAAATTCAAAAAAAAATTTAAAAAATTTCCAAAAAATTCAAAAATTTTCAAAAAAATTAAAAAGAATTTTCATACAAAAAAAAAAAAATTTTTCAAAAAATTTAAAAAATTTTCCAAACAAAATAAAATTCTCAAAAAAAAAAAAAAAAAATTTTCCCAAAAAAATTTCCAAAAAAACCAAAAAATTTAAAATTTTCCAAAAAAATTCAAAAAAAAAAAAAATTTTCAAAAAAAATTAAAAAATTTTCCAAAAAAATTTAAAAAATTTCCCAAAAAAAAAAAAAAATTTTCAAAAAAATTTCGAGAAAAAATTAAAAAAATTTTCTAAAAAAAATTTTAAAAATTTTCCAAAAAATTTAAAAAAATATAAAAATCCAAAAATTTTTCAAAAAAAATTTAAAAAAAATTAAAAAAAATCTTTTCAAAAAATCAAAAAAAATATTTTTCAAAAAAAAAAAATTTCCCAAAAAATTTTCAAAACATTAAAAATTTTCCAAAAAATAAAAAAAATTATTTCCCAAAAAAAATTAAAAATTTCCCAAAAAGAAAAAATTTTCAAAAAAAAATTTCCAAAAAATTTCCCAAAACTTCCCAAACAAAATGAAATTAAAAAAAAAATCAAAATTTAAAAAAATTCAAAAAAATTTGCAAAATTTTCAAAAAAAATTTAAAAAATTTTCAAAAAAAAAAATCTAAAAAAAAAAAAAAAAAATTTCAAAAAAATTTAAAAAATTTCCAAAAAAATTAAAAATTTCAAAAAAAAATTAAAAAAAATTTTCAAAAAAATTAAAAAATTTTCAAAAAATAAAAAAAATTTCCAAAAAAATTTCCCAAAAAAAAAAGTTTTCCAAAAAAATTTAAAAATTTTCAAAAAATTTAAAAAATTTTCAAAAAAATTTAAAAAAATTTTCAAAAAAAATTAAAAAATTTTTCAAAAAAATTTAAAAAATTTTCAAAAAAATTTTCTCAAAAAAAAAATTCAAAAAATTTCCCAAAAAATTTCAAGACATTAAAAATTTTTCAAAAAAAAAAAATCAAAAAAATTTCCAAAAAAAATTTCAAAATAAAAAAAAATTTTCAAAAAAATTAAAAAAATTTCCCAAAAAAATAAATTAAAAAATAAAAAAAAGATTTTCAAAAAAAAATTAAAAATTTTCAAAAAAATTTAAAAATCCATAAAAAATTTAAAAATTTTCAAAAAAATATTTCAAAAATTTAAAAAAAATTCAAAAAAAAACAAAATTAAAAAAATTTCAAAAAAGATTTAAAAAATTTTTAAAATTAATTCAAAAATTTTCAAAAAAATTTAAAAAATTTTCAAAAAAATTTAAAAAGTTTTCCAAAAAATTTAAAATTTCCAAAAAATAAAAAAAAAATTTCAAAAAATTCAAAAAAAAAAAAAATTTTCCAAAAAAAATTTCAAAAATTTCCAAAAAAAAAAATTAAAAAAATTTCAAAAAAATATTAAAAAAATTTTCAAAAAAATTAAAATTTTCCAAAAAAGTAAAAATTTCAAAAAAAATTTAAAAAAACTTTCCAAAAAAATTTTAAAAAAAATTTTCAAAAAAATTCCTTTCCAAAAAAAATTCAAAAGTTTCCAAAACAAAAGATTAAAATTTTAAAAAAAAATAAAAATTTCAAAAAATTTTCAAAAAAATATAAAAAAAAAATTTAAAAAAATTCAAAAAATTTTCCAAAAAAAAATTTTCCGAGTAACTTAGTGTAATTTTCCAATTTAATAACTTTTCATCCTTCCAAAAAATCTCTTTTGTA
This sequence comes from Drosophila ficusphila, assembly GCF_018152265.1. Classification (NCBI taxonomy): domain Eukaryota; kingdom Metazoa; phylum Arthropoda; class Insecta; order Diptera; family Drosophilidae; genus Drosophila; species Drosophila ficusphila. The sequence continues at coordinate 6,602 of NW_025064089.1, read as the reverse complement.
AATTTTTCCAAAAAAGTTAAAAATTTTACAAAAAAATTTAAAAAATTTCCAAAAAATTTAAAAAAATTTTCAAAAATTTTAAAAATTTTCAAAAAAAAAAATTTTCAAAAAAATTAAAAAAATTTCAAAAAAGAAAAAAAAAATTTTTAAAAAAAAAAATTCACAAAAACCTCTCCAACAAAATCCAAAAATTTTCAAAAAATTTAAAAAAATTTTCAAAAAAAACTTTAAAAAATTTCAAAAAAAATTAAAAATTTACAAAAAAAAAATTTCCCAAAAAAGTTTAAATAATTTTCAAAAAACAACCTTCAAAAAAATTTTCAAACAACAAGGTCCAAAAAAAAAAAATCAAAAAAAATTTTGAAAAAAACTTTCCAAACAAAAAAATTTACAAAAAAAATTTAAAATTTTCAAAAAATCCTAGAAATTTTTCAAAAATTAATTTTAAAAAAATTTCCAAAAAATTTAAAAAATTTTCAAAAAAAAAATAAATTTCAAAAAAAATTTAAAAAATTTTCAAAAAATTTAAAAAATTTCCAAAAAAAATAAAAAATTCAAAAAAAATTAAAAAAAATTTAAAAAACTTTTCTCAAAAAAAACTCACAAAATTTCCCCCCAAAAAATTTCAAGACATTAAAAATTTTCAAGAAAAAATCACAAAATTTCCCAAAAAAATTCAAAATAAAAAAAAATTAAAAAATTTTCCAAAAATTTTAAAAATTCTCCAAAAAAATAAAAAATTTTCCAAAAATTAAAATTTCCAAATAATAATCAATTAAAAAAAAATTCAAAAATTTTCAAAAAAAGTTAAAAATTTTCCAAAAATAAAATTTCAAAGAAAAAATTCAAAAAAGTTAAAAAAATTTTCAAAAAATTTAAAAAAATTTCACAAAAAAAATGAAATTTAAAAAAAAATCACAAAATTTTCCCAACAAATTTTAAAAGATTTTCAAAAAAATTTTTAAAAAAAAAAATCAAAAAATTTTCAAAAAATTTCAAAAAAATTTAAAAAAAATTAAAAATTTTCAAAAAAAATTTAAAAAATTTTCAAAAAAATCTAAAAAATTCTTCAAAAAATCCTTAAAAAAATATTACAAAAAAAAATCCTAAAAATTTCCAAAAAAATTAAAAAATTTTCAAAAAAAAATCCCGCCAAAAAATTACCAAAAAATTTAAAAAAATTTTCAAAAAAATCCCTTAAAAAATAAAAATTAAAAAAAATTTTCAAAAAATTTTAAAAATTATTTCAAAAAAAAAAATTTCAAAAATATTTAAAAATCTTTTTCCAAAAAATAAAAAATTTCAAAAAACTTTAAATAAATTTGAAAATTTTACCAAAAAAATTTAAAGAGGACCTCTAAAAATTTCCCAAAAAATTTCAAAACATTAAAAAATCCTCCAAAAAACAGTAATTCACCAAAAATTTCCCAAAAAAAAAAAATTAAAATAAAAAAAAAAATTTTCAAAAAATTTAAAAAATTTCCCAAAAAAATGAAATTAAAAATTTTCAAAAAAATTTTCAAAAAATTTCAAAAAAAATTTAAAAAATTTTCAAAAAAAAATTTAAAAAATTTTTCGAAAAAAATTTAAAAATTTACAAAAAAAAGTTCAAAAAAAAAAATTAAAAAAATTTCCCAAAAAATAAATTTAAAAAAAGTTTTTCAAAAAAATTAAAAAAATTTCCAAAATATTAAAAAAATTTTCAAAAAATTAAAAATTTTCAAAAAAAATTTAAAAAATTTTCAAAAAAATTTAAAAATTTTCAAAAAATTTAAAAATTTTTCAAAAAAAAAATTTCTCCAAAAAAAAAATTCAAAAAATTTAAAAAAACCTTCAAAAAAATTTAAAAAAAAATTAAAAAATTCTAAAAAAATTCTTCAAAAAACTTAAAAAATTTTCCAAAAAACAAAAAATTCAAAAAAATTTCCCCAAACAATTTCCAAAAAATTAAAAAATCTTTCAAAAAAAAAAAATTAAAAAATTTCCAACAATTAAAAATTTCAAAAAATTTAAAATTTTCAAAAAAGTTCAAAAAATTTCCCAAAACAACAAAAAATTTAAAAAAAAGACTCTTTAAAATTTTCAAAAAAATTAAAAAATTTTCAAAAAAAGTCAAAAAAATTTTCAAAAAATTTAAAAAAATTTTCAAAAAAAATCTAAAAAATTTCCCAAAAAAATTTAAAAAAATTTTCAAAAAAATTTAAAAAATTTTTAAAACAAAATTCATTTCCCAAAAAAATCCTTAAAAAATTTTCAAAAAAATTCAAAAAATTTCAAAAAAAAATTTTCAAAAAAAATAACAAAAAATTTTCCCAAAAAAATTTCCAAAAAAAAAAAAAAAATAAAAAAATTTTCAAAAATTTAAAAATTCTAAAAAAAATTAATCAAAAAAAAAAAAAAAAATTTCCAAAAAATTTTTTCAAGAAAAAATCTTAAAAAAATTTCAAAAAAAATTTTAAAAAATTTCAAAAAAAATTAAAAATTTTTCAAAAAAAAAAAAAATTTTCCCAAAAAATTAAAAAATTTTCAAAAAAATTAAAAAAATTTTCAAAAAAATTAAAAATTTTTCCAAAATAAAAAATCCTTCCAAAAAAAAATTTTCAAAAAATTTTCCCAAAAAATTTACAAAAATTTCAAAAAATTTTTCAAAAAAAATAAAAAGAATTTCCCAAATAAAAAAAAAAAAAAAATCACAAAATTTCGAACAAAATTTAAAAAATTTTCAAAAAAATTTAAAAAATTTTCCCTGACCTTAAAAAAACTTAAAATTTTCAAAAAAAAAAAAAAAAAAATTTAAAAAAAAAAAAATTTTCAAAAAATAAAAAATTTTCTAAAAAATTTCAAAAAAATTTTTCAAAAAAAATCACAAAATTTCCCAAAAAAAGTTAGAATTTCAAAATAAAAAAAAATTTTCAAAAAAATTTAAAAAAATTTTCAAAAAATTTTAAAAAATTTTCCAAAAAAAAATTTAAAATAAAAATTCAAAAAAATTTTCCACAAAAAAATTTAAAAAATTTACAAAGAAATTTTCCCAAAAAAAAAAAAAATTCAAAAAAAAAAAAATTCCAAAAAATTTCAAAAAAAATTCCCTTCCAGTAATAAAAATTTTCAAAAAATTTTAAAAATTTCCAAAAAATAAAATTTCCAAAAAATAAAAATTTTCAAAAAAATTTAAAAAATTTAAAAAACAAAATTTAAAAAATTTTACAAAAAAATTTGCACTCAAAAATTTTCCAAAAAAAAACCCAAAAACTTTCCAAAAAAAAACATTAAAAAATTTTTCAAAAATAAAAAATTCAAAAAAATTTCCCCAAAATTTCAAAAAAAAAAAATTTTTCAAAAAAATTAAAAATTTTCAAAAAAAATTAAAATCAAAAAAAAAAAATTAAAAAAAAATTCAAAAAAAATTTTCAAAAAAATTAAAAGAATTCAAAAAATTTTCAAAATTTTCAAAAAATCTACAAAAATTAAAAAAATTCAAAATTTAAAAAATTTCCAAAAAAATTTAAAAATTTTTCAAAAAAATTTAAAAAATTTCCCAAAAAAAATTTTAAAAATTTCCCAAAAAAAAATAAAAAAATTTCCAAAAAAAATCACAAAAATTTCCAAAAAAATTTAAAAATTTCAAAAAAAATCCTCAAAAAATTTTCGAAAAAAAAAAAAACTTCCAAAAAATTTTTACCCCAAAAAAATTTCAAAAATTTCCAAAAAATTCAAATTTAAAAAATTTTCCAAAAAAAAAAATTTCCCAAAAAAAGGAAAAAATTTCAAAAAAATTTAAAAAATTTTCAAAAAAAAATTAAAAATTTTCCAAAAAAATTTAAAAAAATTTTCCAAAAAATTTAAAAAATTTCAAAAAAAATTCAAAAAATTTTTCTAATTTAAAAATTTTCAAAAAAATTTAAAAATTTTCAAAAAAAATTTTCAAAAAAATGTTTAAATTTTTCGAAAAAAGATTCAAAAAATTTCCCAAAAAAAAATGAAAAAAAAAAAAAAAAAAAAAAAATTTTCAAAAAAAAAATTTAAAAAATTTTCAAAAAAAATTTAAAAATTTTCAAAAAAAATAAAAATTTCACAAAAAATTTAAAAAATTCCAAAAAAATTTAAAAATTTTCCAAAAAATTTTTCCAAAATAAATTTCAAAAAAATTAAAAAAAAAAATTTTTCCAAAAAAAAATTAAAAAAATTTCAAAAAAACAAACCTTCAAAAAATCCCCAAAAAAATTTCCAAAAAATTTCAAAATTAAAAATTTTCCAAAATCCTAAAAATCCTCCAAAACCCAAAAAAGATTCACCTCCAAAAAAACCCTCAAAAATTGCCAAAAAATTTTTAAAAAAAATTGGATAGTAACCCAAAATCCTAAAATCCTAAAATCAAAAATTTTTCTTTCCAAATAATCAAAAGATTTCCCAAAACAAGACATTAAAATTTTTCAAAAAATCAAGAATCACAAAATTTCCCAAAAAAGTTCAAAATAAAAAAAATTTTCAAAAAAAATTTGAAAATTTTCCAAAAAGATTAAAAATTTTCAAAAAATTTAAAAAAATTTCCAAAAAAATTAGTTAAAAAAATTCTTCCAAAACAAATTTTTCAAAAAAAATTACAAAATTTTCCAAAAAAATTTAAAATTTTTCCAAAAAGAGACTTTCCAGGACCTAAAATAGATCAAAAAATTTAAAAAAACCAAAAATTCCAAAAAAATTTTCAAAAAAAAATGGAAAAACTTCTGCCAGGCAAAAATTAAAAAAATTTTTCCCAAATTCTTAAAAATTTTCCAAAAAAATTAAAAAATTTTCCAAAAAAATTTAAAATTTTCCAAAAAAGTTGAAAAATTTCCCAAATGAAATTAAAAAAAAAAAAATCACAAAAATTTCGAAAAAAATTTAAAATTTTCAAACAAAAAATTTAAAAAATTTCCGAACAAAAATTTAAAAAAATTTTCAAAAAAGTTAAAAAGGTTTCCAAAAGATACCACAAAATTTCCAAAAAAATTCAAGACATTAAAATTTTTCCAAAAAAAATCACGTACCTCTAAAAAGGATTTTCAAAAAAGGTTTAAGAATTTCCAAAATTTAAAAAAAATCTTCCAAAAAGTTAAGAGTTCCAAAAAAGGTTAAAATTTTCAAAAAAGGTTAAAAGTTTCTAAAAATTCAAAAAGTTACACTATCAAAAAAATCAAAAAAATTTCAAAAAAAAGATCTAAAAATGTTAAAAGGATTTTCAAAAAAAAAATTCTAAAAAGGATTTCCCAAAAAAATCAAGATAAAAAAAAGGATTTTCCAAAAAATTTAAAAAGGATTTTCCAAAAGTTAAGGTTAAAAAAGTTTCCAAAAAATTTAAAAATTTCCAAAAAATTTTTAAAAAAAAAAAAAAAAATTTTCAAAAAAGGATTTAAAAAGTTTCCAAAAAATCCAAAAGTCAAAAATTTTCAAAAAAATCTAAAAAAATTTGCAAAATCCTAGTAACCTTCAAAAAATCAAAAAAATTTCCAAAATTCAAATTAAAAAAAAAATTTTCAAAAAAAATTTCAAAAAATTTCCCAAAAAACAAAATAAAAAAAAATTTCCTTAAAAAAATCGAATTAAAAAAAAAAAAAAAATCTAAAAATCCAAACTGAAAATTAAACAAAATTTCCAAAAAAAAAATTGGTTTTCCAAAAAAAATTAAAAAATTCTCCAAAAATTAAATAATTTTCAAAAAACTTAAAAAAACCTTCCAAAAAACCACTTCCTTAAAAAATTCTTCAAAAACAATTCAAAAGAAATTTCCCAAACAAAAAGAAAAAAAAAAAACCCCAAACACCAAAAAGACACCAAACCAGATTACCCAAAATTAAACCTTCAAACAAAAATTTAAAAACAATTAGACAAAAAAAAATTCTTCCAAAAATTAAAAATTTCCAAAAAAATTAAAAATTTCCAAAAATTTAAAAAATTTTCCAAAAAAAATTTAAAAAATTTTCCAAAAAATTTAAAAAATTTCCAAAAATTAAAAAAATTCCCAAAATTTAAAAATTTTAAAACAATTAAAAATTTTTCTCAAAAAAAAAATCACAAAATTTCCCAAAAAATTTCAAGACATTAAAAATTTTTCAAGAAAAAAATCACAAAAATTTCCCAAAAAAAAAAAAACTTCAAAACAAAAAATTTCCAAAAAAATTTAAAATTTTCCAAAAAAAATCAAAAAATTTTCCCAAACAAAATTTAAAAATCCAAAAAAAAATTAAAATTTTCCCTAAAAAAAAAATTTAAAAAAATTTTCGAAAAAAATTTAAAAGATTTTCCAAAAAAATGGAAATAAATCTTCCAAAAAAATTCAAAAAATTTCCAAAAAAAAAATTCAAAAAATTTTCCAAAAAAAAAAAAATCCTAAAACCAAAAATTTTCGAAAAAAAATTAAAAAATTTTCCCAAAATCTTCACATTAAAAATTTTTCAAAAAAATTCACAAAAATTCCCTCCCAAAAATTTAAAAAATTTTAAAAAAAAATCGTACATCCTTCCAAAAAAATTTAAAAATCCTTCCAAAAAATTTAAAAAAATTTCCAAAAAAAAATTAAAAAAATTTCAAAAATTTAAAAAATTAAAAATTCAAAAAAATTT